>NW_009923073.1:0-31077 GCF_000696875.1 Nestor notabilis | reverse complement strand
CCCTACAGTTACCATTCAGACACATCCAATATGTTTCCGCATTCACCACGAGGGTTTTTTCATTTTTTGCATTGTGCAGAGAGAAATTAAGAGCTTCGGGTATCAAAAGTAACACTATATGACTCAAACATATTTGACGCTTAGAAGCCTTCACAAGGCAATCTGGACTTCGCAAGAAACAGATTTCCTTGAAAACAGACCACTTTACAATGCAGTAATAAAGGCTACTGCTAACAATTAGAGGAAAATGTTCCAAAATGCGTATACCAGGATCTAAATAGATGAAACAGAGCAGTTCATCTTGACTTCTCTTTAACATAAGGATGAACTAATAGAAACTCATTTTGGGGGAGTGGTGGTGTGATTTCTGTTTCGTTTGCTTTAATCAACCAGACCTTTGGACAGCTGGCACCATCTGTTCCAGGACAGAATGAAAACTAAAACTTCTTCACTGTACTTACATGTGAGGACTGAGTTCATAAAAGTTTCGGTTTCTGTATTCTTCCACTTTCTCGGGAGTATAAATGGGTAGAGGTCTGTAGGGGTTTATTGATATCACCACGCTGCCAATGTATGTCTGTTGAAGGAACACAAAAAAGTTATTATGGATTTTTATTTTGAACATACTTTTGCTGCTTATATGTTATTGTCCCATTTAATACTCACACAAAACCATACAGCCTAATTGTAGCAATGAATAAGTGGGTACATAGGCTCTGAAACATGGTTTAGATCTCTCTCAACAATCACCAAGCAGCTATTCTGCACAACAGAAAGCCTCTCGTGAACATTTTTTAAAAGAAAGCCCAATCTTACACGTTTCTGTGACTAATTCAGATGGGGGAGGGAAAGGAAAAAGGACACAGATGTCCCTGAAGAACCAAATCCATCTGCATGGCAAATGTCACACGAGCTTTGCTGTAGCCCTCGGGCACTCATACAAAACCATGTAAAGGCAAGGGGAGAGATGGACTGCACTCCCTCACCCAAGGAGGACCTTCACGCCATCTCTTCAAAGCCTCAGGCACAGAAGAGCTTCACAGAGAGGAAACCTGAAGGCTAACAGCCTCTGACAGGTTTCTGTCAAAGACGACATTTACTGTCAGGATTCAAGTCAGTCAAAGTCTTGCCGTAGTTCCTCAGCAGACATGAAGCATGATTTTTATTTCCAGACTCTACATATACATGGAAAGCAGACAGAGTAATGTGTTGTTTTACTCTGGTAGGTCCCACTCACTGCTGAGCTGAATGAAGACCAATACCGTACATCACAATTACCGTGTCAGTACATGACACAATTAACCTGCCTTCATCAAGCCTACTGGGAGGTGCCCTGCAGCTTTCTACACCTCTCCACAGCTGCAAGGGCTGTGTTTGAATACACTGGAGTGGCAAAAAATGCCAAACCCCCATTCCACTCTGCCTACAGGTACTGATCAAAGATTAATTAAACCCCAAGTGTTCGGTATCTCTTTCCACAACCACAAAAGAAATAAATAACAGCTGGTGAAACACAGTTTTCCAGTAACCAGGGGCTCCCTGGGAGGTGTAAGGGCTGTACACAAAAGCCAAAGGTTCCAGTTATTTGGATTACATTTGCTAGTAACTACGGAAGTAAAACAGTGGTTTTTACATAGATACATGGTTCTTTGCAGTGACACCTTAGCACTTTGCAATCACTATGTGGATTTCTCCCCACAACTTTTGTCACAGGGCAACTAATATGTGCTGTAATATGCATTTTGAAAGGGGAGCAGAGGCACGAGGAGTCCAAGTTACTGACCATTTCAGCAGAGCACTGAATTACCTCCAGAGTTGCAGCCACAAATTACTAATATTAATTGCTGCAACCCTTCCCTAACTTTCCTGTCTAAAGCAATTCCCTGCTAAATGCTAACTAAATCTGGTCCTAAGCAGAAAGCTAGGAGGGCAAGATTTCCCATTTTCCATAGGATACATATGCACAGGCAGCTGTGAACCCCCATGGCGTTTTCTGTCCCATTTAAAACAGAATTGAATAAACTAGGCTGCAGTGATAAAACAAGCAGCATGACGCTTCCAGAGACTCTTGTAGTTAATCCTTGTAGTGTTTACTACCTACAAGATGAAACAGAAGCAGCCTCTGCTGACAATTCATTGTACAACTGCTACTACAATGAAACACAACACTTCACTACTTGGGCTCAAGACTCACCATTCCTAAACATGTATTTTACCCCCGTTCTTCAGAACTGGCCAGAAAACTTCTGCAGAACATTTCACCCCATGCATCTGAGCCCTGAACAGACCAAATACCCTAAAAACAGGCTGGTTTCATCCCAAGAGCCCATGCAGAGTCCTGGGAGGGGGAGCAAGCCTGAAGCTGTCCTCCCATCTTGGCAGCCAGGCTACAGCTCAAAATAGGACAACCCCAATCTGCCTCACAATGCCAGCCAGGACAAAAGCGCCTCTCCTAAAGGCATTCAGATACCGACTGTTGAGAACAATCCCCAAATAATTCAGATTTTTGCTAATTTCAAACACATGCCACAGTGTATGTTTAGGTACATATATTTTCTGCAACTATTGATAACAAAAAATTGTTCTAGTTTTGTGGTCATCCTCCCCCTAAGGAGGAAGATGTTTTCCATCTATGTCTAATGATTTTGGATGAACAAGACGACAATGTAAAAATTGCCCTTCTACAGAATCTACTTTGCTCCACACATGCAACTTTGGCAATTTGCAAGTCTACAGATTCTTGGTAAAAGTAACAGATAGTCAAGAGTAAGACGCTTTCTAGTCTTCGCAAGTGCATGGATACCCCAGTTAGGACTCTCTCCTGATAAAACATTAATATGTTGACTTGTTTCCTCCTAAATCTTAACAATTTGTGAATTCAGCCTGTCATGAAATCCACGCTGGAAATGATCAGCAGAAGAGAGACAAAGATCTTTAAGACTGTATTTTGAAACAGGAATTCTTTGAAACTTGAAGACTTGCCCTTTTCATCTCTTCTGCCACCATAATAGCATACAGTGTAATTGCTCTGTTCCTTGAAGTACCGCAACATGCCAAGGTAGAGAAAGATGAGTGAAAGCAGAATTCTTGATTTTGAATACAGGCATTCAAATGAGATTTATTTAGAACCATCTTTTCATGGCTAAGTATTGCTTAGACAATATATTTTGGGAATTCGAGTCAGCTGTTTATTGTCAGACATGAACAATTACAGACCATTTCCTAAAATACCAATGTTTCAAAAGGTCAGATGGCTATATAGGAACAAAGACATACTCATGTCCATTTTAAACACTAAGGCGAAGCATGCCAAGAAATCATTGTTTTTTGCTGCAAAGCTGCCTACAAGAACTAATGCATTTCCTCTTCTAAAAATGCCAGGATTTCAAAGCTGATGCCTAACAGCTACTTGCTATTGGTGGTCTGCGAGATTCCACATAACAGGGATAAACAGATCCAGAAAATAGCTTTCCCACATAACATCTGCCTTCCCACCAGAACTCTATTATAAACAAACAACATAAATGGCTTAAATCCTTGAGCAATGGACAAGCACAGAAACATTCCAGTGATGAAAGAAAAACGCCAAGAGTAGTGGGATACCATCCTGTGGCACTCCAGAGACTAAAGAGATCCTTCATTTTCCCTGTTTAAGGAAAAGAAATTAAACCCCAGAGGAATGGCCTCATGATGATGAACGCACAGAATGCAGTCAGGAGATTCATTTCTCTCTTGGCTTTGACATGGTTTCGTTATGCAAGTTTGGACAACATCTGCTGTCTCCTCAAGTTTTGCTAACTAGAGACTCTTGATCATACTCCTTCCTCCAAGTATCTACTTTAATGCAACAACTCACAAACGAAAATTCTGCCTCCTTGGCATGTTTGTCCAGAACCCAAACCAAGAGTACTCTCACTTGTTGTTTATCAGTCCATCTGTCACGTAGTATGGCAACACTCTTATGGGCTAACATTACGTCGGAGCAAAAGAGCATTGAAATGTCTATCAGGTCAAATGTCAGCACATTCTGCATTCTCCACCAAAACAACACATACAACTCATTCCTGTTCAGCAAAGGGTTTAACACCCCAAGCAGGAAGAAAATTCCAAATCACAATTCAACTGGAAAAGATGATAATATCTGTTACACATCACTTCTAAGTACTGTTGGAGATGCAATGACCACGACACTGATGCCTCATTTTCTCCCCATAGGACTGAAAGCCAACATAACCGCTTGGGGCAAGAGACTGCTGCCACTTCAAGCTTGTATGTGCCTTGCAAAACTGCCTGTGCCTTTCTAACCCAAACAGCTTTATGACTATCTTAAGAGGAAGCCTGAAATAGCAAGACAATAGGAGGCTCCCATTGCTTGGGAGAAACCTACAGGCAGCAAGCAGCCTGTTCCCAGACAAGCGTTGGGGAAAGCTACAGCTACAAACTGGAAAACTGCCTAAAACCCCTGTGGTCCTTTTCAGCTGAGAGGTTACAAAACCCTTACAGAGAGCGCAGGGAAAGGTCCCCAAACACCTCTGCAGCCAGGACGCACAAGCACTGTGGCAAAATCTGATACACAGGAAAGAGGCAATACAGGCCAAGTCAAGAAAGGGAGCTTTTAGAACACCACTAAGTAGAGCTTATGGAAGAATATTTCACACCCTGGGATACAGCATATTAATAAAGCTATTTCTCCCCCTGGTAAAGTTCTTGCAATACCCCAAGGACCCAGAAGAGAGACGATTGCAGCTGCAGAAGCCAGGGAACATTATCGACAGCAGTTGAAGCTGCAGCATAGGAGTTATCGTACAGCCTGCTCCATATCTTTAGAACCTCCTCTGGATTGTGGCAAAAGCAACCTTTTGCAGAGTTTAAAATCATTAAACATCTACACAGATTTGCTGCAAACCTGGAAGTGTACTCTACATCACTTTTGTCAGCTCCATTAAAAACAAACCCACTGCTGCTTACCCATGGCAGCTAGTAACAGGCCAGAAAAATTGCTACCGCACACAAGTCGCTCCAGCTGTAAAATGCCCAGCTGCTAATGTACCCTGCAAGTGTGCTCCATTCCCAGGGGCCAAAAAGGTTACCCTATTTTATTTTAAACATTGGAGAACAGAAATAGAAAACAAAGGATTCTAGTAAAGCAAGGTTGCTAGTGTGGATGCAGATTCTTCCATTCGTGCAGACCAATTTTAATACTCCACATATGCATAAGGCACATTTCCTTAGTATTGATAATGCTCAAACATACTGGGTTCCTATGACTTTGAAGAGTTTCACATCATGCCACTAAAACAATTCACTGAAATGAGAGACATTAATGTAAGATCAAAGAGAAGTGTGACTACATTTTACTGGAACAAATCCAGAACCACAGCTTGGGTAGCACTGTTTTCTTTGCTGGGGGGAGCTGTGTTTGGGTTTTGTGGGTTTTTCTAATGTGACATATGCAAAATTATATTTCTAATATAATACTCATTTTCATTTGTACTTGCCTGAAGTATTGCGGCTCTGGATCCTGCCAGCTCATAAGAACATGTGCCGCTGCATGCTCAGAACAGCTGAGGCCAAGGAGATGGCAGACACAGAGGAAGCCTGTACTTACATGTTCCCAGTTCTCTGAACCGTCTCAAACTCAAACAGAACCAGGCAGATTTAACACTGCAAAGTTACTCTGTCATTAAATCTCTCATTTTAATAAACAGTAGCAACTAGATCAGTACCTTATTAAAATATCATCTATTATTTGAACAGTCATGCTGCATGCTTAAATTTGTTTTTCACTGTGGTTGGCCACAATAAAATAGCTAAATGCACCCTGGTCCTGGTCCTTTGTGGTTTTTTTTCAGGTTGGCAACACTTGTGAAGTTGCAAGATGCTGTATCTAAAAAGAATAAGGAAAAGAGTAACATCAAGACTAAAAGCAAAACCACCCTAGACCATTATTGTTTCTGAGGGTTTGATTTACTGTATTACTGTGTATAGCAATGTAGGTGTTTGTATTTGGTGGAGAGGGATGGGCTGGGTACTTGAAACAGACAAACAAACTAGGATTTCATCCTGTAATACTCCAGGGTTTGCCTGCACTGATTCATGACAGCACATACAAAATAGACTCTACCTGGGATCCAAGCCATCCAGCTGCACTTTGCCCTGAGCCAATGCTGGGCTAATGCTCCTCGTGCTTCAGTGAGCTGGAAGCATAAGTAGAGCCTCTGGGTACCATTGGCAAGCAACTATGCAGGTACAACACAAGCCCAGGATCCCAAAGAGCAATGATCAAGTGGAAACAACAGGAACTAACAAAAGCTTCCTCCAACAGGAGCTTCTGTGTGAGTTTTCCCATATCCAGTAATGGTTGGACTCACACTGCATCTCACAGCACTAATTCTTAGTTAGCAAAAGAAACTTCTATGTTTGTCTCCTCTCATTCATATTTTCCAGCAAATACAGCATCTCTGCAAAGTTCCTGATCAGCTCTAAAGAGGCCACAGTAATCAGAGAGTTGCTACAGACAAGAAAGCCATCTCCACCCCCCTACCTAGAAGTGAGGCCAATGCTATTTCTCCAAAAGCTAGTCTGCAGTAAACTGAAAATACAAACCAGACTCTCATAAGCAGTCTTTCTCTCTCCATATGCGTATATATATTTATATACACACATATATATGGAGCAACCTCTCCTTCTTGATGTCATTTTTCACTCTAGTTTGGATGAAGTCCTTTCTAATCATGTGAAGAAATATAATACTGGATGTCTAAACAAACACAGCCTGTTCCCCATGATGACTAAAACTCTCTTGCTCAAGACCACCCTCCCGGACTTAGCATTTTAGCCCCAGAAATAAAGTGGGCAAAGTCGGTATGTTGTAATAAAAACAACCCAAATCCTGATAAGCTATTGTATGTGCTTAACACAGTTATCAATCACGATAGACAGCCTTGTAAAACCTGTACAAGACTGTAAAGACTGTAAAGAAAACTACATAGAAGAGCACTGGATGAGTTCCTGAAACTGGGAAGGGAAGAAAAGAAAAAGAAATCAAGGAAAAGAAGAAACAGAGGCAACAGTATCCACAGATTGAGCAAAACCATCTTACTGCAAGAGGGGACAAAATTCAGCATTAGTATGTCTCACAAATACGTTGACAGCTGATAAAATGACACAAGAAATAAAGCTCTAACAGGTAACACAAAGGCAGAAGCGGGTATCTATATCCCAAAGCAAACAATCATGACACGGGCAACCTATGTTCTGCTAAATTATTCTTCAACATGGGCTTGATCCTGCAAGTCCCTGTGCAAACAGCAGCAGTCTGAACAAGCTACAGGTAACTCGCGCCAGCCAGGATCAAGCCCTTAATCACACTGTAACCTCCTTCAGATCCGAGCCCTGAAGTGAGGGCAGATCATTTCCCAGAGAGAGACACCCACATGGCAAGTTGAAACGAGTACTTAAAGGGGATGCATGTGCACAGGTTATGAGGTGTCTCTTCCGAGTTTCTTGAGGGCACAGAAATCTCTCTGCAGCTCAGTGAATATTGCTGCTAACCTCGAGATCATTATGACAGACTCTAATGTTGTTATTAAAGAAGCTGATTAATCATCTCAGCCATCCGCCCCTCTGACTACGTTGGGATGTTTTTATACAAACAAATTGAGTTCCTACACAGGATGAAACTGTAGAGAAAACCTGTAAAGTAAGTAATGAGGAAGTCATCCCAAAGCAGACACTTAAAGACAGCTTTTAAATACTCCAGAACGTCAGTACTTGCTCACTTCTCGAAAGATAAAGCCTTGTTATCATAAGCAAACAGTAGCTGGAGACTGGATAGCATCTGTACCAACCCATTGGTGAAAACATGAGCAAGAGCACTCATTCAAAAATGTTTCACTATTCTGCATGAATAAAATAGGGGGTGGGAGGTGTGTGAAAAGAGGCATCTGCCATCCTGCAGCCAGGACTGACCCATATTCTTCAGGCTGAAAACTATGATTTTACAGCACTTGGACACTTTTGCTTCTGTTTCCATTGTTTGCTAATCTTGCATTAATCTTCCTATTCTGTTTTTACTTCATGTAACGTACACTGAAACCACCAGTAAATGCCCAAAATGTCATCATCACCTTAGTGAAGATTTCTTCACAGCATTTTGCAGCAGAGCCAACACCGTAACAACCCCTGGGGCCCTACAGGAGGCATTTCCTACATCACCTCCTCTCTTTTTTCAAAGTGTCACATCTGTGTGTAGGAAGGAGATCCTGACACACAGCCCACAATATGCATACAACTTTCTGCAATCCATAGAATGTTTTTTTACTCCTTTATACAGATACTGCATACAGCCCGACAAACAAGTGTCTCAAACGCTATGCTCAGAATCGTGGGAGCCATACAGAAAGGAAAAGAAAGCACTGCCTTGAGATAAGTAACTCTCCTCCCACGAGGCACTTCAAGGTGCACAGCAGCCAACCTGCTGGCTGTGAAAATCTTTACTCCTGACTCCGAGCCAGTTAAAAAGTTTGTTTTACCAGAGCTGGCTGATGAGAAGGGCCAGAGGAGCAACAGGATTTCTATCGAGATAACAACAAAGCCAGATTTACAAGGAGGCAGAATACTACTTCTCAGACCACAAGCTATCCAAGGGAAAGATGTGCCTTGGGCACACAAGCCCTTCTTCACATCTGAAGGAGAAGCAGCAGGCTTCAAGGTCCTAGCCTGTGGCAGCTGCAACAATATTATTACTACAGCTCAGTAGCTTCCCTAAAAGAGGGAAAATGTTGAGACACTGATGGGAAAATCACTCAGACCAACACAGACATCCCCCAAGGGAGGATGAGGAGATCGGAGGAAGTGCAGGTCCCCTGGGCTCCCATCGCAGGCGGACGGATGGCTGCTCTTAAGCCATCCTGCCTCTAAGAAATGACTCAGACACCTGCAACTCATGTCAAGCTCCCAAGGGAAGACCAGTGGTCTAGGCTGGACTCACTGGATAAATGCAAGTAAATACAGTGAAGTACAAGAGAGCTGGCTGGGTCTGGCAGGTGTACAGACTCTTCTGCAAAGGCACAGACCTGATACCAACAGGCATGCATGCAGCTAGGACATACCCGGAACTGCAGGGGACAACAGCCCTCTTCAAAACCCAACAAAGGACTCCAACTGGCCTCAAAACCAACATACTACAGACCAACATGATCATGCGGACATCAGAAAGTAAAAAAATTGAGAATAAAACTGAACTTCAACAATCACTTGGTCATATTACGGCAAAGATTTTTCCAGCAAGCTCCATTTACATCCTCCCAATATCACAAAACTCTGTTCTTCACAACGGCAATGAAGTTAAATGGAGGGGTAGTCACACAAAGTCGATGCAAACGAAGACAATTGGTTTCATTCACCATAATTCTGTCCCCACCCTCTTCTTCCAAATGCAGCATCTGGAATACCAGGTGTGAGTGCAGTAGGAACAAAGCCACTACGCTTGACAGCAACTCAGTGAGCTCCTAAATACTCTAAGGGTAGCTGAAAAAGGGGTGAATCAATAATACCGACAGACACAGTGGAATAAAGTCAAGGCAGAAACAAAAAGGCTACTCCTCTAAAATATTAAAACAGCAGAGACCAACAGGAAGTAGCTCAGTCTGTGAAACATGCACATCACAACAGCCACACCACCAGAAGGCAGCCACAAGGATGCTACCTCAAACAGATAACACTGAGTTTTCACACTGGAATGCCAAATATTTAATGTCTTGGTGATAAAACAACATGTGTTCAGTACCATAAAACTGTTCCTGCCCAAAGCAGCCCACAAACTCCACGCACAAATTAAACGCTGACATCAGAGAAAGATTCTGTTTTGTTGTAAGAACAAAAAAAGCAAACAAACATTTTGTTGTAAAGAACAAAATGTTGACCTCTGCAAATTTGGGAAGAGTTCAAGAAACAACATAACTTCAGGGAAAAAATGTGCAGGGCAGCAGAATAAAGCTGTATCTGGCCTTTAAAGGCTGACTCCCGTGAGCCTACGCAGCTCAGCTCCCCTCCAGACTCCTCACACCTCCCTTGCTGCTTCCACACGCCTCACAAAGCCACAAACCCAGCACCAAAATGAGTTTCAGGCTGATACATACACTGCAATTTATCCCAAAACTCCACCATTCGTGAGTCATTGTAAATACACATCTAGACACATACCCCACTCCCATTTGCCAGCACCCCAAAATACAAATGAGAAATAGCTGCTGAGCTGGATTGGTTCAGCATATTTCAGCCAACTTAGAAATAAAAATAATTAAAAAATAAGAAGTTCATGGAGGGAGTTCAACAGAACGAGTCAAAATTCATCCGTCACACACAAACTGAATTTTATGAATGTATTTGAAGTTTTCCATGCGGTCTCTGGGTCACATATTTTAACCGCACAAACTGCTCCCTGGAACCTCCGAATACTCAGCATTGTGGTTTCTTCCTACTTGCAAACTGCGCTGCCCATGTAAAAATGAGCCACATTTTGCTTTGTAAAGTTAGAGAAAAGCTCTCACGCTTTTGTGAGTGATATTTACAGAACGTCTGTGAAAAAGCAATGCAGATTTCATCAGTGAAAAGTTTAAGAGTTGCAAAAAGAACATAATAAACAATCACAGCTTTCTAACGAGATCTTTCTTGGTCAGACATACCCCACACATTTCCAGACATGACTAAACTCCAAGATTCTCATTTCCAATTAACACATGTGTGCTACCCCATGAGCCCTTCCCCCCAAAGCCACTCAGCATGAGATTACTGCAGAATCTGATGGTCTTTTGCAGAATATTTGGCCTAGCTCCAGCTCCACCAGCCTTCATGCTTATTTTTATAGGCACAGCCTCCAGCTTTGCACTCTGGTATGCAACCCAACACCCAAGTCCATTAAACTTTCCATCAAATATACATAAAATTGAACAACAGGTAACCAAGCTGTAGTCTGTCCTCTAACTGTTAGGAGTGCACTTATTGCCCTGTTTGCACCATGGCATGAAGCTTTGCTATTTTTCTTGAAAGGCTTACAGTGACCATACCCAGGATCGTACAAGAGGGCTGTTGGGGGATCCAGGTCTCAATGCTCTCACAATAACGGAGCTCCTACGGAGAAGATCTGCAATTTCAAAGGGGTAAATAGACCTGGCACTAGGATCTTCAACATCAAACATTCAGCATCAAACATAACTACTGTGAAAGAGACTGGAAAAGACAAAAACTGTATTCTCTTCCAGTTGTCATCTTTGGCTGCAGGGAGAGATTTGGCCCTGTTCACTGATGGCTTGATCTGACTCTCACATCTCATTGAATGGTTTTGGTTGGAAGGGACCTTCAAAGGTCATTTAGTACAACCCGTGCAATGAGCAGGGACGTCTTCAACTAGATCAAGTTGCCAACCTGATCTTGAATGTTTCCAGGGATGGGACCACCTCTCTGGGTAACCTGTGCCACTATCGTACTGCCCTCATGTAAAAAATTTCTTCCTTATATCTAGTCTAAATCTGCCCTCTTTTACTTCAAAATCATTACCACTTGTCCTATCATGACAGGCCCTGCTAAAAGGTTTGTTCCCATCTTTCTTATAAGCCCCCTTTGTTGGTTTACCTATGAAGACAGGCTAACACAGCTATCCAGTGTCTGGCCAACTTTACAGCATTTTCAAAGCTATCCATGTAACAGAACTCATTCCTCAGAACAAACCCTTTTGAAGGTTATAACTGCAACTCCATTTTAAAACTAACATATGTAGCACAGATATAGCTGGCAGCCTACAGGGAACTGCTTAGAAACTGATGTTGAGTAAGCCCTGGTTTACTGCTGTAGAAACATTTCAATCCATTCATATGGCTTCAGTTTGACACAGTTTTTTAAACTTTGACACAACTTTTGGTAATGCCTACAATGGAGCATTGACATAAGAGCTGAACTTAACCCAACAACTGAGCCATAAAAGGACAAACCCATTCCTACTGCCTTCAGAAAGGACCCTGAGAGGTCAGCTTGTGTATGTAGCTTGTTAGACCTGAAGAAATCTGCAGTCTTTTTTACACACAAGCAGTAGCTCTTTAATAGTCCAATTTGGTTTCCCCGGGATAGCATGCAAACTATGGATTTTACACGGTAAAACAAACGTTACTTCCAGATGGAACAAAGGCTTCATTGTGCTAATCTGAGTCTAGAAAGAGAAATTGAAAGTGTAGTTTTCATGAGTGAAGTCTGGGGAGAAAAGAGTGGGATGCACTAAGGAGAAGAGTTTGCAGTTGAAAATTAACGTGGTTGTTACAATGAGCACCACTCCAACCGTTACTTTTAAAAACAGTTTTCCAAAATACACAAGAGTAGCATGAAATTTGCAGGGCAGCAGAACTCAACTGGTAGGAAAAGGAGATAATATTCCTCAAGTGATTCAGTAAATAAAACCATGCAGCATCACTAACATACACTTGGTAGCAGCACATGGCACAGACAGAAACATCTGTTCTTTCCACCACTGATGTAGTAAATGTTTTAATGCTTGCAAAGATCTGCAATATTTTGCCTTCGTAGTGTGGATTCACAAACAGTATTTGAAAGACCTTAAAAAAAACCCCAAACAAACAACTATTGTGATCAAAAAACCCTGGAGATAAAAAGGGTAAATGATGGTGCAACAAACAGAATGACTCAGGAAAGAAAGAAAAGAAACTAACCAAAAAATACACCACCAAGAAACTCCTTTGGTTCTGGCAACAGTTCACACCTCTAAAGAGAACACATTTAAGTACTAGGTTTTCCCACCTGCAAGGCAAAGGATCCTACATTGCAAGAGAAGTGTGACACCTTGTATCACCTGCCAAAGCACATAATGCAGCTAATTACACTGCATGTCAGTGCCAGGCCCAGCTGAATCAGAACCTGGGGGGGAATAACATGCTTCACTGTCACTGTCTCAAAGAATTCTGTGTTTGAACATGGTTGTCAGCCTAGCACTTAATAACAGATAATAATAAAACAGATAAGCCATTTGTCATTCAAATTGATTTCTTTCAAGAAAAAGCTATCCAGTCTAAATTAAGTAGAAACATGTCATTAAATACTTTGCAATCCATAGTACTTTACAGTGGGGGAAAAAAAAAACACCATGAGAAATCACTCCCATATGACTTACAGCAATATTTCTAAAAGACTGTATAGTCTAGTGTAACCTCACAGGATAGGTTTGTATCCTTAATGCTTTAAACAAAACTTTCAAATATGACCCAAAGAGTGGCCAAGGTAGAGATTGTCTTGTTTAATCTCTAGGCAAATACTTCCCTTTCCTTTTCTTCTCCTTCATATTTTCTTGAACTGAAGTAGAATGAGATGATTCAGTAACATTCACTTTTACTGTAGGTATCAGGAATATAGTTAATCCTAAAACTGACATGAAACACTTTAATCATACAAGGCACTGACTAAAAAACCCCCTGAATCCCAAAACAGGCAGCCACTGCAGCTGTTGATGATGGAGGACTTGCCAGAAGTAAGATGAAAGAGCAGCAAAGAGGAGCCTGGTATCCACCTGCCTGTATACGGGTTATCAAGAGGAACTAGACTACATTTTCAAGCCACACAGAAAATCTGACACAAATTTCTGGAAATGTAACTCTCAAAGGTATCAGTAAGGTGGGTTTTTAACCTGTATTTTAACAGGTTGTGGAAGAAATCTTTTTGCAAATATAGATCATTTTGGTTTCTTCTCCAACAAGGTTTTAATGGATACTGAGAGTCCTTGTCTTGTTTTAAATTGTCAGCCCAAACTTAAGGAGGAAATAGTTGGATATGAAACAATAGCAGATAGGTGCAATGCCGCATTACCAAGCTAACGCCTACAGAAAAGGGAACAGGCTCAGCTGAGTAGGGAAATTACCCCAGCAGAAAGACGCAGCAAACCATGAATAATAGCAGAGGTACAAAAACACAGACTATAACGAAGAGATGGAAGTAGTAAACAAAAATAACACAGGTCCTCCCATACTGGATGACGGAAAACAAAAGGTATAATGAAACCACGAAGGTTCAAATGCTTAGCAAGAAGCAAAAATATACACAGACAGGCTGAAAATTAAAAGGGGGGGAGGGCTAAGTTATAATTAAGCACAGAACACATCTGTTTGACTGAAGTAAGCTGCAGACAATCACTTGCAGATTGTAGCTATGCTTTGGCTTAACTATTTCAGCTTTACTCTTAAAAGACTTATCTTTCACCAGCAGTCTTGGAAAGTCTCTACACATCACTAAGTTCTCACAGCCTCAGCAGTACAACAGATACAGTACTGTGCACATTTTAACAAAAATGGAACAAAGATGAAGCAGGAAATTAAAGGCTTCACTGGAATTAGTTTGCCTCTTCATTCCCTGCCTGTGTTTCAACTGTCAGTTCACAACATCTCTCCTACTTATCATCACTTCTAGATTAATATGCCTGAAGATCTGGATTACTTCCATATATATCCAAGATCATTGTTTCCACTTTAAAGTCCAAGCATTCTAATAAACACAATTTTTTTGCAAAGCTAAGATAGCAGGCAACTTTTAAGCTAGCCTGAGCATATTCCAAGCATCTATCATTTCAACATCAACCTGCTCTAACATCCTGGAAGTGCTTTCCCTGTAACTGAATTGTTTGTAACTGCATGTCCCCTGACAATAGGACTATCAAAGTTATTGTCATCATCAGTTCTGGAACTGGTGTTTTTTTATGAAAAATCAGAGGTGCACCATGTTGTGCAAGGGGAAAAAGAAAAAAATGTCCCAGATGGAAAAGATCAAATGCAAACAATGCAGTACAGGAAAGACTACAGCAAAAGAAAGGTTAAAAATGTCCTTAATATAATAGATTACGTTCAAGCATCCAGTCTATGTGTATCCTTATAAACAAACACATATTTTAATAATTACAACACAGCTCCTCATAGGATGCTATTTGTTAACATATACTCACATATACTTCATTGTGGTCAAAGCGCTTTTTCAGATTATTGATGAATGAATCTTCATTAAGCGGCTCTAAAAGAACCATATCTCCCACCCCTATCATGTCATCTAAAAGTGACGTCTTGACCTCCATTTTGGCCATTTTCTCCTGCAAAGAAAGAAACAAGGAGAAGACAAAGAGCAAAGTTAGCTTCAAATTATTCTAATTATTCACAGGCATTATCCAGTAACACTATTTAAGGAATACAAATGAAAAACCTATTGAATGACACTGCTTTAAAATTCTTTTTCCAAGAAACATTCTCCAAGTTGTTCCATAAACCCAGGTAGCCCACACAGTTCCAAAACTTTTAACTTCTAAGAGTCAACGATGCCTTCTGGACCACTATACATTAAATACGAAACTGCAAGAAACAGGAATGAAGATTCCAGTGGGCACCACATCCAGATTTTCTGGACTATATCAACATAGAGTTCAAGAGCATGCAAACCCAAGTTTTATCAAAAGCTTCATCAACATCTCCAGCATATCAAATTAGGGTTTAAATTTCTCAATGCCCTAATCTGAATTTCTTTCTCACCCTTATTTCCTTTTCTCCAACTCTATCCACTTGTAAATGGAAACCAAGTGAACTCATTCAGAGATAAAAAACCCACTCTGTTATCTTAATTCAGGAACCCTGTACTCTAGGAGTGCCTATATTCCAGTACAGCACCGCTCTTTAACTCCTCTTGGTTACATGAAGCCACCAAATTACTTCATTTCCTAACCAGACTCAATTAAGTTGTTGATTTATTTTTAATTTTATTGCTTAAGGGAGCATTTTTGTTGGGCAGGAATAATCCAGCCGACAAGTGGAGACTCCACATCACTATAACTGGAGTGGCAAAACGCAGAAGCTGGGCTTAAACACGGGGACCAGGATCAATGTCACCAAGTCCATTAAAGGAAGTAATTCAGACAAAGAAGTCAAGGTCAGGCCAAAACTCAACACCTATTTGTTCCTCCCATGCATTTATCCTCCCTATCCAAACGCTAGCGAAGATTAACCGAGCTCCCCAAAAACTCCAGGCACACAGTTACTGCTTTCAGCTTTCATGACAAGACTGAAGATGGATATATTAGCACTGGCAGCCTGCAAACCAGAGATGAGACAACAACTTTGCTGACTACACAAACCAAGAACCAGCTACTGCACAGCTACAGCTACACCAAACAACAGTAGAACTTTACCAGTCAGCTGTAGCCTCGCAGCTATGACATGCTACCAGGCTGTCCTCTCTCCCCCTACCACTGCAGCATTATTTTAATTCTAAATATTAGTTCTTGTTTCTCAAAAGACCTTATACAATAACTCCTACAATCAGCCTTAACTTGCCATAGTAGCTATCCATCAGATAACTAATTTAAAACAAGCAAAGCCTTTTATCTCTTGCTTCTGTCCACAACCACCACATTACTACGTTATTTCATTTTTTGAGCAGTGAGTGGCATTTGAGGGATATTAGATCAAGACTTAAGTTGTGTTTGATGTTTTTCCAAATTCAACGAAGAGAAGCACAGCTCCACAGGCAGCTAATGGAAGTGATACAACAAGACCCCCCCCAGACCTGAACCAAGCCTGGGAATTACTAGAAGTTCACATGGAAATGCGAAAACAGTGCTGAACTACACTAACCAACCAAAGCTGAGTCAACTCTGCTAAACAAACAAGAGAGCTTTTATTTAACACTGGACAAATATTTTTGTAGAGCAAGATACTTTTACTCTTACAAGTTCACCTCTTTGAATCGCCAACAAAATTTTAAACATTCCCAAAATCTTTTCAGAGGTATCTTCAACTTCTGCATCCCATTAAGACACATTCTTTAAACTACCGGTCTTGTTTCAGTGACCTAATTATTTCCCATACATCAACTAATGCTCCTTCTTAAGTATGGAACTTATTAAATATTGGGTTTGTAGCCAAAAACAAACAAACAAAAAAAAGACAACATAAAAATCCTAATATGGGCAATTTCAACCTCGAATTTAAGTTCTAAGTAGTATACCCCATCTACCATTGTGAAATTACATACCACCTACCACACTTCATGCATCACTGCTTGGGAATTTCAAGACCAAGAGCAGCCAAACCCATCAAGAACATTCACATATTCCAAAACTCAGAGGCACATTTTGCAGAAGAGGTGCAAAAAGACACTATAGCTACTACTAAAACCTAGAGCAGAAAGTCATGTACAAATATTAATTTACCACTACATTTGAAAAGTTCCATTTTATGATCAAAGGTTAATTTTCAACTTGCTTTTTTTCCACAATAATGTAACATCATACTATGGTTGAAATCTTTCCATTAACTTGCAAGCTAGAAAATATTAGAAACATAGGTGACAGTATACCTAGACAGCTCATTTAACACAGAATTCTCAAAATCATTTGCAGTAGCTTAGCCTTTGCAAAATATTCATTAAGGAATGCCTCATGCACTGATGCACAATTTAAGAGTATTCTGCCATACCAATGTCGTTAGCCCCCACTTTGGCGGAATCCAATCGTAATCCCTGCTCTGGTTTAGCAAAGGGAAATCCAACAAGTTTTTGGTATAATTTGGTAGTTTATCTGAGGTGACACAATAAAAAAAAGCATTGTCAAGAAAAATCAACAACGTTTAAACATATATTGAGCAACTAGATGTAATTTAATCAATAACTGAATTTCATATATTAGAAGTATTATTAAATGAGTATATACAGCACTTTCAAAATAGCAAATACCAATTTTAAAAGTAGCTGTTAAAAAAAAACCTCAAAAATCAGCACTACACAGACAAAAAAAAAATAAAATTAAACCCTTGCTACATTGCAAGACTAAAGTTCAGTCAATACATCATTAAGCTCAGAAACTGAATCCAAATCCATGTCCAAGTATTTGTATTTGCCATATATTCAAAGATGCCCTGCAGCTGGAAATCCTTTCCCATCAGTGCTGGTGACAGCGTGATCGCCACGGTTTGGAGAACAAGACATAGAAGTGCTTCCTACTTATGCTTGTATCCATGCACCTTTGAAAAGATGAATGTTTCTCAAGAATCATTTCAAGAACCAGAAGTATGAGAGGAATGGGACCAAAACATGCTCCAGTGGCTGAGAAATCAGTAATGACTGAAACCACAGCTGTGCTGGTAAGAGAGCAAACACTGGCAAACAGGAAATTAGGTTCGAGGAAAGAACCAGAATGGGCTGTGTCCTTTAAAACAAGGACACCTTTAGTCATTTTCAAGCCAAGATTGCTAAATGGGGGAATGTGGATGGAGGTACTGCTGTGAGGCTCCATTTGAACTGTGCTGTAATTTCAACCCAGAAAGTCAATAAAGTATAACCTCGAAATATAAAGAGTACTCCCCCAATTTACCTAATACCTTGCTTTTGTGACTGCAACATCGCATTCTGTTAACAGCAAGGAAAACAAGTGTTATATAAAGATTGCAGCTGCAAACTATTAATATAGCAACAAATTAGCTTAGCAAAAATCCCCAAATTCTGGTAACACTTGCAGTCTGCAAGTCATATGCTTCCTCAAACATTCCTTGATCTCTCCCACACCCACTTAAGCCTTCTCCCACATTTAGCCTTCTTAATTCTAAAGCAAACACCAGCAGCCCTTCAGAACATCTCCCTGCTCTCCATTTGTCAAATCTGTTCTTCCTCGCTTTGGTCTCCTATCTAGGCATTAATTCAATGGAGTGAGAAAACTTTCAACACGTTTCCATCCTCAGAAAAACAAAAACACATTATTCAGCAGTCCTTCACAGCTTGATCTGTTTTATGTTGGACAACGTGCTTGGGAGGAGCATGCGAAGTCTGTAAAATGCTTTTATCCACACGCTCCCACGCTACACATAGCATTTTGAAACACAGACAGTTGCATCTACTACTTGCAAGGCCTGGGATTGCCATCCAGATAGGTCAGTTAAACCTAAAACCTTCTTGTCCCTCTCAGCCACAAGGATGGCAAATAACAATTCCACTATTCCACAGCCAGAGCAGTCTTACCATCGGCCAGCCTGAAACAAGAGCTAATGAAAACTATAAATAGAAGATGATACAGAGAATAGGCAAAACCCCAAAAGCCTTGTACAATTAAGTTCACGCATTCTCTAAAGGGGAAATGAAGTAATACCCCATTATTGGCACACAGCATGTTAGAGAATTGTCCAAGGTTTTCCACATCAGCATCATACAGTAAAACAGTAACAATTGTCAGCAGCTTCCTACAGATGTGCACGTTCGCATTCGCTGCACTGGAATTACCACTCACTGCAGAGGTAGCTGATTTTTCTTCTGTGGCACTGTAGCAAACGGACAATCTCCCTACCATCAAAATTGACACAACAGATGTACCCGATACATGCTTTGAGCTCTGACTATTAAAAAACCCACAGATAAGCCTTTTGTTTCACTACCACCAACTCATTGTAGAAAATAACCACCCTTTTCTTTGCTAAGAGTTAACAGGGACAACCTGCACCATCAGTAAATCAATCGCGGAGTTCAAACTGATTCCATGTTCCAGGTCTGATCCTGAGCCCCTGTCAAGCTGTAATTATGCTTGCCCATTCGCTCCCTTTTTTCTCTGTCAGGGAGCAATCAGCCCACACAGAGCAAGGCCACTGCTGCAAAAAGCAGCCAGGGAGGGCCTGTCATTACCTGAACCAAACAAAAGCAAAAGGGACCACAGCTGTCCTGCGCTACTTGTGACAAGCCTAAGTACCAATTTAACAAGAGGCAGGGTTTAGATTCATCCTCTTCTGCTTCCCAGCAAACTCCACATATCACTGGCCTCTGAGCGATGCACAGAAGGTGCAAGTTCATTGGAAACAGCTTTGTGCAGCCAAACTATTACAGTGCCCTTTTCACACACAGCTAGATTTCACATCAGCATATATGAAAAAACATTGATATCATCCAAAGGAAATCTTTGCTTTCCCTCCAGACCCCCTAACATTTTAGTCTTCGGATGCTACAGGGGAGCGGTGTATCCAGCATTTCCTATCCACTGCCTGCTAGGAACACCTGCACCCTCCTGCCCAGCTCACAGATGTTGTTGGTCTGTCACCATCCATGTGCTGAAGAAACAAGCACCATAAAACAGCACGGTGTTACAGCCCTTGATTTCTTCCTGCAAGAATGTGACTTGGGAATCCTGTGAGATAGGCTGCAGGAAGGAATGTTAATAGATACTGCAACAGCTTAAAGAATTAACATGATTCCTCTGACTCTCCATCTTTCCCTTTGGTTTGGCCAATGTCTGAATATCTTCTGAATTCCGTTTCCTCCCACAGTCCTACTGAACAAACCAGTGTTTTCCAAACTGAAAAGGTTTACAATTTGGGGCTTTGAATTAGCTAATGTTTTTCACATCATACCTACCAAGCAATCAGTATTATTTGAAAGCCTTGTGTAACTTCCCTTTGTTTTCTGTAGGCACTGAACATTACACACATGCACTGGATTCCTTGAGTACTTAACAACAAACAGCTTCAGTGAATTTCAAACGAAAATGTGGCATTACAGGCTATATTTGTATAGGACTGCAGGAATGTTTGCATTCAGCATCAGCGAAATGGGAATGGCCCTTTAGCAACATCAGATTAGACAGAGTTGCACACCAGTGATTAC
Organism: Nestor notabilis; assembly: GCF_000696875.1. NCBI lineage: Eukaryota > Metazoa > Chordata > Aves > Psittaciformes > Psittacidae > Nestor > Nestor notabilis. The sequence goes on along the minus strand of NW_009923073.1, from coordinate 10,410 downwards.
CATTTAGACAACAGAAGATTTGTCCAGCAGAATTCCATAGGAGGAACAAATGCTCCGCTGGCTCCAGCTACCCAATGCCTAGCATTTAGCTGAAGATTGGGTAATTTTCAAGAAAGAAACAGTCCACTTAAAGCAGTGCTCAGCAAACAGCTGCAACCACATGAAGCAATGTCATCTGTCAGTAGTTCAACAACAGAGGCTTAGCTGCAGTTTAGAATAACTGATAGTGTAATAATTAGATTTCACTAGGACATGGACAAACTGTTCTCTGGGACATTATCTCCTACTGACATAAACAGTGGCTGAAATTTTCTTCATTGACAAGACTTGGGCCCTTCATAACGCAGAGGGAAGAGCTTTGCTTGTTGTTGCTGGCATTCTTTGCGGTTTGTTAAGGGGGAGAGTATTTTTGGGTTGATTTGGCGTTTTTGTTGGGAGTTTTGGATGAGTTTTTTATTTTTACATCAACTTGGTTACAATCTACATTAAGCAGTAATTAGTCATCATTAACCCCCAAAAAGTGAGAGAAATGCCTCTTCTGTGCTTCTGTTCATATCCTTCACAACGAGACTATACTATGCACCCCTCTCATATCATACAAAAGGTGCACGGTACCTCACTGCAAAGCCAAAACAACCTGAGCCATGCATGCAGGGGATACAGCTTTACCCCCCTTCTCTTCCCTAATAAAAGACTAATTGATGAGCATGGGCAAAGCACTGAGGGGTTGTGTTTGCATTTCTCTAAGGCTATTTTCTGCTCCTTTTGCATACTAGTCGGAATAACATTAGCATGGATATTACCTGCTGTAAGAAACCGTGGGGCATATCTGTTCTACTATTTCTGCTTTATAATCCCAGCAGTACAGGTTTTCAAATTACTCCTAATAATTATTTTGCAACCACAACAGAATAACTGCCACCAGAAATTGTGCTCAGGGGTTGATCTATTTCCTAAGTCAACCTGCAGCCTTGCTTTACCTCATCTGGGTCGGTCATACAGTCACGCTAGGTTTGGGGAAAAACATTTGTGTCTTTCACCATTGCTAAGGCACCTGCTAACATACAATCTTAAAATAAATCAAAAGACATTTGGTACTCCATTTTTAACCTGCAAAAAATTCTTTACATTTTTGATTCTGTTGACTGGCTTCAAAGATTATAAAGGTGGAGAAGTCTTTTCTGCTGGAGCCTGATCAGGTTCTTTATTCCTTTTTTTTTCCTTTTTTTTTCCTGTTCTAAAAAAATACTTCTGTTTAATGGGGAAAACACCTTGGGCAGCCTCAATGTATCTGGCAATAGGTCTTCACTAACAAGGCTGTCTGCAATCCAATATTCTGGTTAAATTCCCCCTAACTTCAGCAGAAACAGGACCCATGGTGGTTTCTTACTTTTGGGCTTTTCTTAGTCATCGCCTAACCACAGAGCTTTATAACCATTCCAGCTCCCCATTTACAGAAAAGGATGAATGATGCAGCAATAAAGGGGGTCTCTTTTTGGCACATACCTTGCTAGGATACTCTTGAAACTTTTTCAAAATGAGGAGCAAAATGTGACTGAAAAACCAGAAGTTGCCAAAGGTCCTGCCTTCTTCCCCTAAACCAAAGATTAGATTCCAGACTGAGAGTGTTCTTCAGACAACATGATGTTTTGGCAGTACCGAACATGAACACGAGGAAAATGCCCTCATTCTTTCAAAAAAACAATAAAAACCACAACAAAACCCCACAAGAATTAGCTTTTACTACTGGATCTCCCAACTGCATTAAGCAGGGGTGCCCTTTTAAACTCATTACCTTCATCTTTCAAGCTGCCACTTAAGTTTTCTGCCAATTCGGGGGGATCCAGCCCAATCCAAAGGTTGTTTGCATAGCTCTTGCAGAACAGAGGCACAAAAACCAAGGTAGCGCTTATTTATTTTGGGAGATCTTCTTTGTTTGTAATATGTCACACACCAGTAGCTTGCTACCACACCAGAGCTTGCATTCAAAAGAGCCCCCAGAAGCAGATCGTCACAAAACACTGCTCAAAAACAAGCAGTCCTCACAAGATCAGCAGTAAGCTAGATCTTTCATTTATACTTTTACTGTAACAGGATTTTTACCTTCCCTTCCACACAAGCGCATGGGCAGAGAGCAACCCTCGCTTTCCTTCAGACGGCACATAAACCACCTATCCCTGGCACAGGTGAAAGAAGTCTGCTTGTAGCGGGGCAACCGGAGTGAACATCGATTTATTATATCACATCAGCAAGGTGGGTATGAAGAGATGTCTTGATACTACAGGGTTAAAATACTAGAGCACACGCTAATCTTCTCCTCAAATACTTGTGTGTGTTGCCTGTTAAGCAGTCAGTGATAAGCCTTGAAGATATGCAGAATATGGAAGAAAGAGAACAGGTAACACCACAGCTTCACTCAGCTGTCAACACCAGAAGGAAAAACAGCCACAGAATGTCTCCATAGCAGTCACTGAACCAGACTTAAAACCAAACACAAAGCTAATCAGGAGCTTCAGGAAATCCAAATCCCCGAAGAGGCTTTGGTGCCTCTATCTACCCACCATCAAGCCACCCATGATAACTGAGCATACCTGTAATTCCTAGAGCAGCTGGCATCATCATCGCACCCATGGTGTTACCCACAGTGCAAGGTCCAAGTTTCCATGCACCCATATTCTCTTCCAAGCCGTAAAAATCTGCGTGAAGCTGAATTTTACACGGCTGAAAGCACCATGTATTTCCCTTCCTTTCCTTTTTCCATTTAAAACAGAAGGCAAAGTCACCTGAACACCACCCCTGAGTGGTGCCTGTTGCAATTTCCCTCTCCTGGAAATCTCACTGATGGGCTCCCTGTAATATTTGTAAATACTTTTGGAATGTTTATAGCCTAGTGTCTTATAAAAACAAGATAAATCATGCTGGCTGGACACGTCTTGCTCTACATATCTATGCTGTCATACATGCCTAATGCTGAATTTCATTCAGAGGACAGCGGAGTGAAGGACAACAGATTATCTAATTTTCCACATGTAACAGCAGGCAGAAGAGGAGATTGGAGCATAAGCATCCCATCAGAGACATGGATTGCAAGGAGAGCAAACCTGTTATTAAGTACCACAGAGCCACTGTAGAAGAACAGCTCCACAAAATTCCCCAGCCGCAGAAAAGCTTCAAATGGAAATTATTGCTTCTTTGCAAGTCAATCTGTCACAAGAGAAAAACCTGCAGGAAGTCAGACTCGATTAGTCCCATTTCTCCCTGGACTAGCTGCCCGGGTAACAGAACAGTGCAAGACTTCACCCTACCATTTGCCATCACTGTCTATTCTGCACATCAATTTCTCTTCAGCAGAACATTGCCATTTTTAATGAAGGAGAGGGGGGATAAAAAAAATTGGATGAAAGTGCTGCAGGAAGAGGAAGCAATATTTGCCCAAGCCCAAGCTAAAAAAAGCATCTATTTAAGGGCAGAGGAGGCTTAGATAAATTACATGTTCTGTTTAGACATGTTTGCTTCTCTCAAGTGTTGAGCTATGTCCATAGTTTTGTCATTTTCATTCTCAACAGTAATTTTCAGTAGGACATTTGAAAGCACAGAATAAAAGTCATCAATTTTTAATTTAAGGTATCTCCAGCTATTTTTGTGTATCTCTTATTAAGAGATACGATGAGAGCAGTTCAAGAAGTTGCATTTCAACACACAGAAACCACTCCTGTCCAGATGTCCATGAAGTTAGAAGCCAGCAGAGAGGTTTTTTATTAACATCTATCATGACAAACAAAGGCATTTCCAAATGAAATGGTAACACTTCACAGATCTAGGGAGGGACACCTTCCTAAAACATCAGTAGAAAACACCTCCCTCCCACAGAAGGAAAAAAGCTCACCTCACAGCAGAAAAACTCAACATACGCTTACAGGTACTGAGTTTTTCCTCACTTTGTTTCAGTACAAACTATCACCTGGCAATTCTAAGAAGCAAAAAGATCTGTTCACATGAGATACAGGCAAGCTCTCCCTGCGTCAGAAATCTGTTACAAGGTACAAGGACCTCCAGCTCTACCCTTGCTTGCCAGAAGATTTTCTCCTGGAGTGAACTTTGTGTTAACACAGCCTTGCACTCTTTGATCACTGAAGGTAGTCTCCAGAGTCCTTTTAACTCCCGCAGCCTCACAGTCTGTGAACTGAACAATGGCAATAGTAGCTATATCTGTTCTGCATGTCCGAGACGAGAGCCAAAACCACTCTATCATGCAATCATGACCACTATACTGCACTGCTCCAGAGTGAGATTTTTCTGCCTTCTAATGTTTCATGAGAAAGAGTTCCTGAAGTGTATTCTAAATGTATTCATGATCAGCTAATACCCACTTCTTGTTGCTTGTGCTAATGCTATTGAGGTTTTGGGTTGGTTTAAATTGAAATGTGTTTTCTCCCTCACAGGAAAACAGTTAAGAGAGGATCATCTTATAATGCTCATTCTGAATTAAAACATAGTCAGTATTGCTCCTTTTCCTCTTGGAAGCTTCCCCATCCCCTTGACCATCCCAGTAACCGTTTCCTGCTCCATTCCTGTGTAAGCCCAGATTTGCTGAGCTGTGTTAACCAAGGCTGTCCAGAGGATTCCTGGTACATCATGGTAGAGATATTTCCTCACCATAAGAAGGAATATTCCTTCACAAAAAGAGGGATAGATTTTCATTTTCACCCCTCCCCTACTCTTTTTCCTTCTTCAAAGTTTCACCTGGAATCAGCTCTTACCTGAGCTTATCCTGCTCAACTGAGCTCAACTGCTCCGTCAGTCACAGACCTACTCTCACATGTAAAAACTAGGAAGGCTTTTCAGACACTCAAGTAACCAACTGGTTACTGGTTTAGCTGTAGGTTTAACTTGTTTAGCTTCTAGGTTTAACTACTCCCCAAAATAACCTGCCTTTCAACCCTTCCATCTTCTTTCTCACCTCTCTCGATGAAAAGGTAGAGTTGAGGCAAGTTAGACATCCCAGATACTCCTCCTTTCACATCAGATAAGCATGAGCTCTGCTAGAAAAAGCTTTTTTCTCCACCCTCAAACATGAAGCTCTAGCAAAGCTATTTGGTGGACAGCCAACTGGTCCCTATGGTCCCAGAAGAAATAACACCTCTTCATCTCTTGCACAGGGTCACCAGTGCCTCCTCTCTGTTAAGCTGCTTATTTGCTTCCACAGAGGAACAATGGATTTATACCAACTTCACTCCCTTCAACAACTCTCCTAAAAGCAGAACTAATTTCTCATTACACTGCCATCCAAAGAGTCCTTATGCAATAAGGATTTTGAGGATACCTCTTTGATCTAAAAGGACACCCTTAACTGTCCTACAAATTGTTTTAACACAAAGGCATTAAAATACAGAAAGTAAGTGCAACTTCCTTTGCTTGTGCTTTCCCAAGACACAGGATTCAACACTTCCTCATGCAGCAGTTTCCCTGTTTCACTTCTGAGGTGCAGGTTTTCAAAGATTAATGGAAAAGGTTAAAGTACAGTATCAGGACATTGCATATGCTCCATTGTGCATAAAAACTGGTTACCTTAAGGCCAAGTCTTTACAAAGATACCCAAACACCAAAATGCTCTTGCAGACATAAGGAATAACAGACTCCATAAAGAAAATACAGAAAATAAAGAGTAGAAACATTTCAGGATATGACTGCTCTCTACCTCTTTCCATTGTAGCAAATCGTGCAGTTTAATTATTCTTAATCCTCATTCGAAGTACCCCCAGTAGCGCTTTAGAGCATACAAACTATGCAAATCATGGAAAACTACAGGAAAAAATAAGCAGAAAGTGAAAATCTAGAGAACTCGCATACAGAGCATATTTGTGTGGCCAGGAAATTTGTACCAATGCTGACCAGGCTGTGGTCACAAACTTAAAAACTGCTTTCTGCTGACAGTAGGGAAAAATGAGTCTCTTCTTGCTGCCTGTATTTAGAAAAATAAAGAAATCTACATTCTGATAGTAGAGCAACCACCAACCCTTCTGTTACTCAGCATCTATTCCTCATAATTGTATCTCCTCTTTTTCCTCTTCCTATATGCTTTTTTTTTCCTCCTGGTATCTTTCCTTTTCATCATCCTCTTGCCCAACAGCATAAGGATTTCTGCTAATATAAGACTCTTGTAAGGGCTGCTGCCTCTACAAGACAGGGAGAACAAGGCAGTTTATTGGTACACCCACACCAAAGCAACTCCAAAACAGCACGGCACAATGTCGAGGACAAGGCAATTTCCTAAATCCCATGATACACCCACCCCTTCAAAGGGGAAAATCTTTGCGACAGTAAATGTTTCTCACTCCTTGGGACTCTGGATATTCAGATTCCTTATCTTGAGCCTTCAGCTTGTTTGCTGACATGTTAAATCTGGCTGCTCAGGCTAAAGGCCACCTCTTGATTGCTTTCATCCCAAAGGCTGGAGCATTAGTGTGTGTTACTTGTGTGTGCATAGGTTTTCCACTGGAAAGGATGCTGCTCTTGCCTCTGGGGTCCATTACTCCTGCTGCATCTCTGCAGAGAAGGATTCACCAACCAGTCTGCATCTGAAAAGGGGGCTTGATAATCCTTCTTCATCTCTGAAACTATAGTTTGAAACTTCAGTCTTTCCCACTTAAACACTTTAATTGCCACAGTGGCTTCACTAGCAGACTTAGAACAAGAAATGGACGCAAGTTTACTTGCTGATGCCAAATGGGAAATTTCCCAGTAACAAGGAGTTGGGAGAGACAAAAAGATTGCAGTTTTCTCTAAAAGCCCTGCCACTTGCCCTTCTCATGGAAAGAGACAATTTGGATGGTTCTAGGATTGCAGCTGGATGATGCATTTGTCTGAAATCTGCAAGCAACTCCAAACACTCTACAGCTACTTCAAAGAAAGGTAAAAAACCAAGGCAAGATAAACTGGTTTCACAACAAGTTTCTTCAAAGAAAGAGCGAAGGATCAAAAATGGCAGAAATCACTGGAAATGGCCACACATAAAAGCTCTGCTCCAGAAGAGCCTGTCACAGGTCAGGCTGGCCCCTGAGGATCAAGCCACGCGTTTCACAGTTACCTGCCTCCCAGATACAGGGTATGACTGCAACAAGCATGATACACCAGTGGTTTCTGGAGGATGAGAGGCAGGTCTGAGAGGTAAGTAAAGAACTAGAGGCCACTTGGTTAGAGAAAAAAAGACAGCTTGGCAGGAGACCAAAGGCAAAAATGATGAGGAAGTGTAGAAATGAGTTAGCATCCCTACTGAGGTATGGAAGCTGGAAACCCCAGACAGGGCCATAGAAAGCCTTTTATTTGCTCAGTGAGCAGAGGTACTTCTATTCAAAGGGGGAAACACCTACACTTCTCTTATATATATTTTATATATCTGAAAGTACGTGGGCAAGCGTTGAGAACCTCACCTTCCCCTTCCCTCACCATTCTCCCCCAAGACGGGGCTTAAGTTCAACAGCAAAGAAAAAAGGAGATCCTAGTCTCCACACTTTGTTCAGACACAAAAACCTGGACCCATACAAACCAAATGATCAAAGCTTTCACAGTCTACAAGCAAACTGGGGCACAGCTGTAAAGGGTGTATGTTTTGAGACTGATGCTCACACATATCAGGAAAGAGTCATAAAAAGACCCTTTTTGCAGTTCCACTATCCTTCTTAATGGCTACCCCACAGCATATGACAAAGAGTTGCAGCCCCTTCCACCAGTGCAAAAGAAAAATCTCTACTTTTCCTTTTTTTTTCCCCAAGGAACTGCAAAACAAAAGAAGATTAATGTTGTTCTTTATTGCTTCTTTATGACAAAGCATGCCTTGATGTTAGTTTATACATCAGAAACCGAGCTACGATTTCCTCCTTTTTGGAGGAGATGAATGGGGAGGTTACATAAGGGTGTAACAGGAGCTGTTACTTCCTTTCCCAGTTGAAGAGAAAAAGCTGTGGATCAGGTTACAGACTCAAGGGCTGACCATCACCACTGCAGCCTGCCTGTATTTTGTGCCAGTATTCCCCCAACAAACAGGAGAAGCCACTTAGAAGGCTCTGGGAATTTAAAAGACTAAGTACATAGCTATTAGGGAAGGGGGGGGAAAAAGCCTTTCTTTTTGTCTTTCATCAAACTCAGGAAATTCCCCAAGCTTGACGCACACCATCACTCAAGTCACCATTTTCCATTTCAGTTTGTTCTTCATTAGCACAGTAAAAAGGATGAATGAAATGTAAGGTAAGATTTATAGGATGGCCTGACACGTTAGCTGCACTTAAATACACTTAGCAGACTGACAGAGCACTTAACTTTGGCGAGTATGTTAGTGCTTGTCCCAGCTCTGACCACATAGGGCAAGCGAAAGGAGGAAATGCAGTGTCCAGATTGGCCTACACAAGCACTAAGCTGTTCTCCAAACGATCCCACTTGCGCTTTCTTCACCTTCCTCCTGGATTCCCAAGCCACTCCTAGTACTGCTGCCGAAGGAAGATGAGCTCAGACTCCAACACGAGGAATTTCTGTTCCCACAAAGCTCAGAGAAACCAGATGATCTCAGAGGATCATGTGAAGCAAGTCCATGACACTTCCATGAGGCAGGATATCTCCAGTACATTGCCAGCAGTTTCTTAAGAGTGCACAGTGGGAAAAATTAATGGTTTTGCTTATTTTCCAATTTCTCTCTCCCACTTCCTTCTCTCATTTGCCAGACTTTTATTTTCCCTTCCCCCAGACGCACTGGGAGGCTTGCAATGTAAATTTGCCCTTCTAAAGAGAATCACATCGGGTCTTGCACAACCTTTGAAAGGGCCAACACACAGAGCTAAACTAAACTACTGTCCCCTGGCATTGTTTCCTCACAGAGATCCTCCCCATAGACACACTTTAATAGGTCTCTTAGAAAAAAAGGAAAGAATAAAAGGCAAGTTTCTGTGATCTAAGATGTTTTTGGGAGTTCTTTCATCTTCACTTTGCTGAGCACTCAGTTTGTAGTGCCCACATGGAGTTTTTAAGATGCCCATAAAATACACCACCTAACACCACATAGGTGTTTTCAGAAGCATCTTCTTTCCTAAGGACAGGAGGGAACTTGTAGTAACCTAACACACCAGTAAGTGCTACACAATGGTAAACACCAACATGAGTGGTGACCACTGTATGTTATTCTGGGAATAATGGGAATGCTCCAACCGCTACATCTTCACACAGAATCAAACCAGAGGCAGTGCATTGCATTAAGCACTAAATTAGAGACACTCTTAAACTCAGGCCTGGGACAACTGGAAACAAAAACATATGAAGAGAAGAACATCATTACCTTTGGTACATTTAAAAGCGTCCAAGCACTGAACTCTACTTTAACAGATGGGTCAGACTATTTCTGCTCCCTAACACTGTGCGCTTTTGGGGAAAGCCTTGTTTTTGACACAGGGTTTGACAAAGTGATGATTCATCCAGGATGGGCAGCTTGTTGCCAGCCTTAATTCACAATTAACAATAGGACAGCCGGATATGGGAAACTCATGATTCAACACAAAAATTGCAAAGTCAGCAGTTTTTCCTGACCTTTACACATTTTCCAGTGGTAATTTCTGATCGGGATATATTTTAATTAGTTTCTCCAACACACATTTTAAGAGTAGTTAGCCTTTATTTCATTAACGTTATGTTTGTCCTTTAGGATGGCGGTCCAGATTAAATACATAGCAATTGATGTAATCACATCATCTGAAATTGCAAAGGTTTAAATTACTCGAAAAAGTAAACAGCATGTGTGCGCATGGAGGTACGAGCACACAGGTACCATGGGCAAGAGAAGTGCACGCTGCACCTATGCAGTTTGTGACAGTACCACCAGCCGCGCTGCCTGAGGCCCTGCCGGGATGGCCATTGTGTTGCACGGGGAGTCTGGCCGCTTCGAGGAACAAAGAGATGCCCTTCCCAAAACACAGAGGCAGCAGATGTCCTGCACCGAATCCCGGCAGCCTCAGCCTCCATAGGCGCACACAGACGGTCTCAGTTAGGAGGCTACAGCAAGTGTTCCCTCAGGGAAGCTCTTTGGGACAACGACCCTACCCTGGAAAGCCCTTCCTCAAGTCTCTCCTCCCAGAGTTACCCGACGGCAGAATTCATCATCCTGCTCCGAGTTACAGCATTCTTCCCACGGTCCTCCCCTCTCCCCATACCCGAGCCCGCTCTTTTGAATTAAGCAAAGCCTCACACAAACGGTAATTATTTCAGACAAGAAGAAACAGATGCCACGGTCCCTTTCTTTCCAGAAAAAGCACGCACACACATCCTTATTTTAAAGAGTAAGATCCGGACCATCTCTGAGTGTGTGCACACCAGCATTCATGCCTACAATAAGCCGCCTAACGCCCACAGCCATCCAGCAGATGCTGAGGG
>NW_009923072.1:95470-100379 GCF_000696875.1 Nestor notabilis | reverse complement strand
CCCAACACTCCTTTACTTGCCTGACTAACCCGGACACAACTGCTGCCAGTCCTCTGCTCGTGCAGGGACAGCCATAGTGAGGGGGGTGTCAGTCCCTGCTAACCTGGACTGCCCCAGCCATGCTGGGATTAGCCCCAACATTACTGCCAAGGCAGCAGCCTGTAAACCGGCACAACAGGGTGCTAGCTTACAGCCAGGTGGGCCATGAAAAGCTTGTATCCATACTCAATTTGGGTGCCAATGGGTCACAGTCAGCTGCCTGTGGAGCAGCTGAAAACTGCAGCGCTCTTCATGCAAGGCTGTACGTTAAAGAGGTACTGAGCACCTGCAACCCTACAGGGCCCAGATCAGCTTAGCACCCTGGAGACTGAGCACAGAAATCGGTGGCCTCCGCTCTGGTCTAACTTCTGGCCTAGGGTAAGGTCAGCTGGAGTGGGACAAGGACCCCAGCAGCTCCAGCACCCCAGAATCCTTCTGAACTGACCCCTTTGATTTATGGCTTCTCCCTGGTCTGACACAGAAAATACCACCCATGGAAACAAAGGGGTCAATCACCCCCACGTGCCCAGCCTGAGTCCTGCAGGAAGGGCTCTTTCCAAAGTTCCTGTACTACTGAAGGGGATGTCAGGAGAGCTCGCAGTGTTGTTTCCCACCTGACTGCTCACGGCCAGGAGCTCAGTGAGAAACTGCAGGGCAGCCTTGCCCTTGCTCCCTGCATGCTGGAAAAGGACACCAGCACAGCAGTGCTGGCACAAGTGGTTGTGCCAGGGCTTGGGGAACCTGTGCAGCCCACAAGGCTGAGCACGGGGCCCTCTGAGACCCCTCATGCTGCACAGGCAGGGACCAGGAGTTGCACCAAACTAACCAGACCTTCAGAAAGCCTGGCTTTTTAGGTGAGCTGCTCCAACGTGGTTAGTAGTCAGTCCAGACTTCCCACCTGCCCTTTCTCTGTGCCTGGCCTCTAGCTATCAAGAAAGCAGCTTCCACAGAGATCATAGGACACCTTCAGCTTGGACAGGGCCTCTGAAGGACCTCTTGTCCAAACTCCTGCCCAAAGCAGGGTGAGCTATGAGGGTCACGCTGGGAGGGTCAGCATGCTGGCACAGCTCACTTACCTGATGGTTCATATTCTCAGAGCTCATGGTTAGAGGTGCGTAGGTGATCTTGTAGGGCTTTTTTTGTTGACTGGCCTCTAGATGGAAAAGTTCAGGCCCCTTCCAGTGTTCCCCCTCAATGATGGGTTGCAGAGTCCAGGCCTCATTGCTTGGGTTGGACAGGAGGATGGTCTGGGTTTGCTGCTCACGCACATTGCATGTGAAAGTCAAGGTCTGCAACAGAGGAGCACAGAGGCTGCTTGGTCATACCAAGGAACCCTTTCTACTCTTCTCACACTGGCTCTACACCAGGACCCAAAGCACAGAGAGCAGCTTTTCCTTGTCACGTGTAAAATTTCCACTTGGGCCACAGCTTTTGTAGTAAATCAAATTATTTATTCTTACAGAAGGGAGAACAATCCTTTCACATGCTGAGTGACAGAAAATGGAGAGTCCTGGAAGGAAACTCTCCTGTTCAAGGAGGAGACCTATAGCTGCACAGACCCTTCATGGACAGGCAGAAGAGCAGCTCTGGACTCTCTTTTGGGAGCAAGAGCCAACAGTTCCCAAGTTGCCCTGTCCTGCACTGCCTGTGAGGGCCAGGAGTCCTCCCCACTGCATCCCTGTGCCCCAAGGCCCTGATGCAGGCGCCCTGCCCACTCCTAGTGCTGAATGCCCTCCCCTGTCCCAGCAGGGAGAAGAGTGGCTGTGGGTGTACAATTTTGGGAGTATAGCAGGGTGGCTCTGTGGGGAGGGTCTCAGAAGAGCCCTGCAGGGTGTCCCTGTGGCAAGGGTGCTGCAGCGTAGAGCCAGCGCAGCCGAGCTGCTCACTGGAGGAACAGCACCTTTAACAGGGCTCAGGAATTTTAAGAATCCTGCCCAGCGGATTCCTCAGCTCTCCAGGATACCCAGGCAGGAGTGAGTCTGTGCACATTGTGTCCTCCAGCCCCTGCCCTGGGAGAGAAGTGGTGCAAACGGTGGGGTACAGGTGGGATGGGATCCATCCTGTCTCTGCTCCAGTTACCTCTTTGATCACAGGGGCCTCCACACAGCATCCTGTTAGCGTAAGCTGGAGTGGCTCACTGCCCTGGATGAAGCACTGCAGCCCATCGTACTGGACAGCCTGACCCAGCTTTGAGGGGCGGAAGGTCACAACAAAAGGGACAACTATGCCTGGAGAGATGTAACCCTCTGTGGGCCTGATGCAGAAATCCGGCTTGAAGCTCTTGATGTCCCACTTAAACCTTGCCAAGGAAAGCACAAGGACAGAAAAGAAGGATTAGCAACTGGGAGGCTGCAAATGCAGTGTGCTGTTTGCAAATATCTTGTGATCTTTTCCACCACATCTTGGGCATGATGCTAAGGCACCCGGCAATCAGGCTTCAGGCTGGGCAGGACTTAGCTGCGCCAAGAAGCTTCTGGTTGTTATCCCCTTTGGTTGTACCCCCTTGCTAACTGCCAGGGCCTGACTGCACAGCTTCGGGGATCCCTCCACTGGGATGGAAAAGCAGAGGGGAACTATCTGGGCAAGCTACAGCTCCATGCAAACTGTCAGCCCTCAGAGGGGATGGGGTTCTGCATTACTTGACTCCTATGTCGCCCGTGTTCCGCATGATGACACGCCGGCACGCGTAGCTCTGCTGCATCACAGCTCCAAAGCTGAGGTGGTCCTGGTCCAAGCTGACAAGGCTGCCCTGGCAGGAGCCCCGCAGCACAAAGAGAGAGCGCACCAGCCCGCTGCACTCCAACATCACTTCTTCAGTGAAAGGCTGGATGCGGCGCCTTGGGGAGAAGGTCACCTCCACTTTGCAGGTTTCTCCTCTGGGCTTCAGGTTTAATTCGGTGGTGGGCTTCAAGCAGAGAACCTGCCCAAAGAAATGAGTGGAGACTGCTTCATCTGTGGATCCTCCCACACTAGTCAGTCTTCCAATTCCTGTTCTGTCCCCACCAACATTGCCCCAATCCCACTCATTCCCACATACACATTCCTAGGTAACACCAAAGGTGTTTTCTTGTGATGTTTCCGTCTGGCCACAGTGAGCTGAACTATGTCTTCTGAAGTAATTTCATGCAAGCTTCAAGAGAGCTTTAACTCTTAATCTTTATTTCCCTTACCTTTCCAGATCTAAAATACATGGCTGCATCCTAATGTATATGTCTAAAACAGGCTAGGGGAATTGTACCACCTCACTTCTGTCTCTTAGGGGGGTCCCGACATCCAGCTCAGCTGAGGCATTCACACTGCAAGTATCTGCTGGTAGAGCAGTCCCAGCAGCAAGGACAGGACAGCATGCAGGCAGCCGGGACAGGACATCGTTGTAATTAGCTACTAGCTCCTGCTCAGAGCAGTTCATAGCTACCTGCAGGCACACACCAAAGTGCTCTCCAGTGAAGGAAGGGGCCTTACCCCAGCTTCTTGCAGCTCTGGCATGGTGGACGTGAGACTGAGCTTAAAAGTGAGAGGGGCAGCACTGTTGTTTGCTATGGTGACAATCTTCTTCACCGTCTGTCCGATGGAGAGGGCTCCCAGCTTTACTACCTTTCCTTGTGGTTCCACAACATCAACCTGAGGCAGGAGAGATTAATATAAAGTGAAAGGAAAGAAGGAGAAAAGGTTTTCTGCCATCCTTATGGCAGAAAACCAAAACATGGTAGGCTGGGGAAGAGATGAGGAAAATGAGAAAGCCATGCTGGCTGCCTGCCACCTGAAGTTTTAGGATTTGGATTTAATCTCACCTTCATTTCTATGCCTCTTCCTCGGACCTCAATGGTCTGTTGGTAAACACCATTGATTTCAATAGGGATGAGTTCACGGTAAGATGCAACCTCTCTGGGACAGAAAGTGATGGGGACCTCCACCGTTCCTCCTGGGCATAGGATGTGCACTGCAAAGTCCACCTTGAGGTACATGGTGTTGCTGAACAAGCAGTTCAAACTGGCAAAAAGCACAGCAAAGAGGAGCAGAGGTGTCACAAGGCTGCATGTGCTCAGACAACAACAACAGAGCTACCTGGAGCTCTTCCACCTCCTCTCCCTGCATCTTCAGGACTTCACCCACAGTGGTCATGAGGACACAGACCAGGGACATGCTAAGCAAGGGTCGAAGGAGTGTGTGGATAAGGCCTACCTCATATCCTTGTTTGCGTTGTTTGTGATGACAAGGGTCTGCTGGGCAGGTGTCATCCCAGCATGGTAGATGAAGCACGTTCCAAAGTTGAGTCTGGTGGTGGAGAAGTGGACAGTGGGTGCTACCACGGTGGCCAGGAACACGCAGGTAAACGTGGGACCCTTGCTAATCTGGTGGGGTGCAAGATAGCATGAACCAGCTGAAAACATGGGAATTGCAACCACAAACACCGGAGACAGCTGACGAAGATGATGGGGACAGCTGGCTGCAGTGACAGTAAGGAAAAGCAAATGCTGAAGGACCCCAGACTGGAAATCGAAGGTAGAAGGCTTGGGTCCCTCTCAGGGAAAGGTTTTTGAAGAGCTGCATCCCTGCTTTGTGCACGAACGCACTGGCAAGACCTTTCTGAGCTGTGGGACCTGGCTCAGGAAGGGCCTGGTAAGGAGAAACAGCTCTATCCCCGTGCACATCTAGGTAGGCTCCCCTCCTCTAGCCCCCAAATTAGGGACAGAGAGAGCCTAGTGGATATATTCTGGAACAAAAGTGCTTCCCAAAGGGCTACCAGATAAACACTTACTAAAATTCTCCATTCATAAGCTATCAGACTCTAGTTCAGCAGCAGGAGCCTCTTTTGCCTCCTTCAGGCTCTTTAGTGATGGAGCTAAACCCTGACTCTGGGCTCCTGCTG
>NW_009923072.1:90257-95439 GCF_000696875.1 Nestor notabilis | reverse complement strand
GGAAGGCAAAGGTTCCTTATTAAATATTTGTGCCTCACCCACAGTGTCAGCTTAACATCCTTTAAAGAGCACATCTTCCGTGGGTGAAAAGCCATCTGGCTCTCTGCTCTCTCCTCTGCCTGCACAGCGCCGCTCCCAGGGGTGATGGTGAGGACCTGCTGACAGTCTGCGGGGCCACACAGCTCCCAAGTGAAGGTGAAGCTGAACCTGCCGTTGTTGCGGATGCTGAAGATGCACTTGGTGTTCTCGTTTATCTGTACCTGTGGGGAGAAGGTGGTAAAGACAAGGGGCTGGAGCACACACCAGTTGCTGGCTGGTCCAGCAAGTGCTCCTCCATCCTGTACTCCTGCATCTTTTCCATGCAGCTAATGACCTGTGTGAAAGATCCATCTCCCTTCCTCTCAAGACCCAACTGTATCCATCAATTAAGAAAAATGTTCCTTCTTGTTGCAACCTATTTGCAAAGCTCCTGGTTAAGGTGCAATCTTGCAGGGCTTTGTGGAGCAAATGGTTCAGGGAACTGGTGCTGCTCACCTCCTTGAGATCAATGACGTTGATTTTGTGTGCACTGAGCTCAGTGACATGGCCATCGCTGTCCTGGCACCCAACAGACACGTTCATGCTGTAGCTGGTGGCCTTGATGTTCAAGGAGAGGGGCTGGGTCTTTCTCTTGACATCACACTTGACGTTGAAGACCACTTCTCCTTCTAGTGTTGGTATGAAGAAGACTGTAATGGGAAGCCTGAGAAGAAAAGACCCTTTTTGCTCTGTTCACTGTCTCTCAGTTTTCTTGGCGCCACATTGCCTGCTCTATGGGAGAGCAGCTGTGCAATGGCTGAGATGAGACCCGGGCCTGGAAGAAACCAGGGATGGCATTCTGCCCTTCCAGGGCCTTCCACTTTCCCTGCTGAAAGCTGTTTAGAGTATGATGATTCCATGCAATGGAACAGCAGAGGATACAACAACAAAGCAGCTAACACTGACCTTACTGTCCCGTCCATGTGCTGGAGGGCAGCATTGCCTTGAGAGCCTGCTTCTGTCCCAAACACACAAGAAGGTACTCAGAGACCCCCAGTTTCTCTGATCTATGTGACAAGAGTAACATCCTATTTGCAAAGAAGAATCATCCAGCTCCTATGACAGCAGTTCAGCGTGAATGCCACCAAACTGCCCCTGTAATTTCTGTGAGTAATCTCTGGGTAGGTGATCAAACACAACCAAACTACAAAGATTTAAGGAATTACCACTTCTCAGCTCAGCCACAGTAACTGATACAGGACACTCTCCTATCTTGCACCCCATGGCAAGCAAAAATTCAGCATCTTTTAAGCCATAGCAAAGCTGCCTGGAGCTAGCATGTTCTCTGTACCCCAGAGTGGGCCATGAGCGGGCACAGGGACATCCATGGTGGGTCAGCAGACGAGCTAGTGACCTGTTACACTGCTTGAACTCATGATCGTGTCTGATTGCAAGTCATGGCTGCAGTCTACAAGAGAAGTGCATCCATTTTCTGACAGGGGATCCTAGGAAACACAGCTAGCTGTGTAAGCCTCTTGCTGAGCTCCCACGATGGACCTGCAGTGCTGTTTGTTTGCTTTGCTCCTCTTGCTGGCTTTGCAGACCCTGTATGGTGGGCTCTGTCACTAAAGAACACAGGGAACAAAGTAGACCTTGCACACTTAAGGCTGCTGGCTCAGGGGATCACAGGGTTAAAACCCCAAAACATGCTTTTGTCATCAAAACTAGAAGATCTAAAGCCCGGATTTCTCCAGCAAGGGAACCTAGGAGACTGGGGTAACCTGGATGCAACCACTTTACCAAGAAACCTGCAGTTTCACAGTGTCCCCATTGGGAAAGGATGAAACAAGGCAGATGCCTGCTATTGCTGAGAGGCACCTGGTGATTACCAAGAGGAAAAAGCCTCAAAAGCAAAATGGCAGTGCAATGTTTGGCATGCAGGAGAGGGAATGTTACCTGTGAGCTCTGTTACCTTGAAAGGGGAGCGATGGAGCCTTTCAGGGGCTCTATTTTCACGGAGGCATTGCATCCCTCTGAGAAGAGAGAGCTTTCCCTGAAAGCAAAGCTGAAGGCTTCCTTCTCACTGTTGATCATATACATAGTCTGGTGCACCTCATGCCCTGCAGAGAGGACAAAGTAGCTGCTGAAAACCATTTGTTCCTCCGGCCACTGGAGGTTGCCTGCCAGCTGAGCACAGCAGGCAACCTGCAGTGAGGACCATTGCCTGCAGCATGGCACACTCAGAATGCCAACATGGAAACATGTTTCTTGTACAGCACGCACTGTTGTACCCTCTCTCCATGCAAGGGGACCCTCTGGACTCCCCTGCCTCACCCCCAAATCCCCTTTTGGGAATAGCCTCAACCACATGCCTTGTCCTTGACACATGCCTTCCTCCCCCTCATACATTTGGGTGCCAGGAGCTGGATGATCTGCTCACAAGTGCCAGTTTCCATTTCCAGCTTCTTTGTTGGAGCCTGCTAGAACAACAGCAGTGCTGGACCCCATCTGAGTGTGCAAGGTATAACCATGGTGCTCACCGATTAACAGCAACTGGAAGTTCAGGTGAGATCTGTCCAGAGTCACGAGTGGGTCACTGGCATTGCCCACTAAGAGAACTGGGATTGAAATGCTCTGCTCAGGGATTGTAAAGATCCAGAATGATTCTGTCACATCCAGGTGCTGGGGGATGAATTGGAACTTCATCTGCGGAAGAAAGAGGCAAATGAAGGAAAGTTGCTGCCCTTGGCAGGGTAAGGAGTGTGTGTGTGTGCAGTTTACATCACCAAGAAACCCAAGGAACCTCTCTACCTTATGCTGCAGTGAGCACAGAGATAGGCAGCTGTGGCTAAAGCTTGGCAGATGTGGGGTACAGAGTGAGAACAGGTTCATCTGCCAGCTCATTTACACTACAGTCAAAGGTTTCTGCATGGTCTTGGCAAGCTCGCAGTGAGAGGGAATGTCCAGTAGTGTAGACACATCCAGTACTAAAGTGGCATACATGTGTAGTGGATCTATGGATCTACCTTCTTAATTTTCTGCACCCACCTCTGCTTTCTTCCCTGGCTGGATCTGACCTCTCTCTGTGAGGCAGAAGAAAGCCTCCTGTCCTGGTGGGGCTTCAGGGTCTTGGCAAGTCCACTGGAAGGAGTATGCATAACTGGTTGGGTTTGTAACCGTGAAGGTCCTGAGAACACAAACCAAAATGGACTACTAAGGTGGTGTTGGGATGTGAACAACTCTTGTCCTGTAGCAGGCATCAGGAACTGCCTGTCCTGGACACCATCTGGAAGGAGTTATTTCATACTGGGAACCATGCTGGGAGAACAACCATTTCACCTGCTTTCTAGGGACCCTGTTTGTCTCTCAGGTGGCTAAAAATTAATAGCTATCCACAGAGAAATTAGCAAAGTAATTATCCGAACTCTTGCATGTTGACATGGTAAGATCAATTGAAAACAGTAAAATCAAGTCCAGCAAGATTCTCTTGGAAGATAGTGCTCTCCAGATGCAGCTCTCAAAGGCTGCAGCCTTTGTTGACCCTGTCCAGTTGATAATCTCAAAGGAGCATGAATGTTCTTTAGAGGGACAAAGTTTGCTTTGTATCCCGAAGCAGAAGCTTGGGATACATGGTCCTCCCAAACTGACCC
Organism: Nestor notabilis; assembly: GCF_000696875.1. NCBI lineage: Eukaryota > Metazoa > Chordata > Aves > Psittaciformes > Psittacidae > Nestor > Nestor notabilis. The sequence goes on along the minus strand of NW_009923072.1, from coordinate 91,771 downwards.
ACACTATTGAGGAAAGGGACAAAGAGAACCAAAAATTGGCTAGTTGTTCTTCACTGACCAGCTTGTTCCAGCCCCAGAACGGACTGTTGGCCAAGGGTCAGCAGATCACAGACAAGGTACAGATGTATGCTGGGGCTTGGAAGAGGAGCTGGAGAGGTTCTCTGGATAAGGGGGATCACTGGGAGACCATCAGCCAGAGAAGCCACACCCACACCTACCTGCTGCTCTTGCTGCACACTCCGACTGCCACAAACTCAATCACTCTTGTGTTGAGATCTAACATTGTCCCCCTTGGGTCCGGCAACTTCGGGTTGCGCCTGTTTGCAGTGAGGTAATCAGAGTCTTCTAGTTCAAAGTGGCAGTTTGGCATCAGACTTTTCCCCTTCACAACCACCTCTGGACACTTCTGGTTTGGATTCAGGTTAGGAATACTAGGAAGAAACGGACTGATATTAGCAAGGCAAACATTTCCAGACAGCCAGCTGCTTGCCTGTCTCCTTGTACAGCATGTACTGTTGCACCCTCTCTCCATGCAAGCACTCTGCAGCAAATGAAACAGAACTGCATTCCCTGCCATGGAGATAGCAGAAACAGCGCAAACATGACCAGTGATGTGTCTAGAGACCAGCTGCAGTGCACAGGTTTCTCTCTAGATAAGGAGGCCATACTTGACTGATAAGGGAGCACAGCTAGGGACTGGCTGGCCTCTTGGTAGCCTTTCTTGACCTCTCATTCCAGAGAGATCCCTACAGGAGCTTAATATTTCATGCAATGTCTTTTCCCAGTGCCTCCATACCTGCTTCTGCCAAGGCTGGATGATCACCTTTACTCCTGCATGTTGGTTGGTTCTGCTCTCTCTCTGTGGCTGGCTGTCCCCAGATTCTCACCCCACCCATCCCAGAGGCACTACCATGACTATCCATCAGCAGCATGAGCTGAAAAGTGCCAGGGCATTTCCTACCTGCAGAGCATATGGCTCTCAAAGTCCCCCAGGGACACCGGAGAGAACTTCATCTGAAAGAGCTGCTCCTGGCCAGCAGGGATGGTGCCACCGTGGGGCTCGACAGAGAATGGTGACGTGCCACTGATGGCATTCAGAGACGAGTTCAGGGAGCGAGAGACCTGCTCCAGTGCATGGCCCAGCTGACTCGAACAACGGCTGGGATGGAGCTTCACAGAGGCACCACAAGTGGAGGAGAGGGAATGCCCTGCAGTAAGGAAGAAGTTATAGCACGACATCTCTCAAGGAGAAAATTGTTTGTTCCCAGCAACTCTGCCTCCTGCTGCAGTGGACAGAAGGGAGCTGGGATGCAGCTGGAGTGTCTCTGGCCATTTTTAGCAGGAGGGCTCCCATTGAAGAACAGGCAGAGTGGTCAGTTTGCATTTTGCTTCTGTGCTACTGCTTGCTAAATCCTAATCCCAGAAAGTCCTGCAGAGAGGCAGGAGAACAGGTGGGAGAACAGGGTGGGGGCCAGCAAATACACTGAAATGGCCCTGCAGGGACCCAGAGAACC
>NW_009923072.1:72303-90133 GCF_000696875.1 Nestor notabilis | reverse complement strand
TCCATCTCTAGGATTGGGGAGCTAGATGCAAAAGTCTCCTGCAGAACCACTTCTGACCAGTGTTCATTCCCAAACCATGTCCAGGATGTAACAGTAGAGAGACCTGTGTTACAGCATCTGGGAGAATTTCTGTGTGCTGTTCACATCCCAGCCCAGCCAGCCTCAATGCTTAGCATTAAGGACAGTGTTGAGTCCTGCTCCCCTGTGGCCTGCAGAACTGAACTTTGCTTGTTGTGTGTGGTGGAGAAAAGGCTTCGGGGAACAGCACTGTTATCCTTCACACCCTTTCCCTCTTTCCTCTTCTCAGGCTTTCATAACTGACAACCAGACAGCTAATGTCACAGTCCAGCAGACCAGCTCCAGCATGGGGGCACCCTGTGCTGGGGAAGACCCAACACCAGGACCCCAGGGGAGGAAGATAAGCATATTCAGAGCATCAAAGACTTTGGTTGAGGTCTCCCATCCTGACCATCAGAAAGCTGCCCATTCGAGGAAACACTGCTCTTCTCACTCCTGTTTCTGATGAGACCTCTTGGACACACAGCCCTGTTTCCTTACAGAACCACGCAGCCCTCTAAGGAGAACACACACTCAGACACAACCACGTTGCTGTGGGTTAATGAGTCATGGCCCCACCACTGAGCTCCAACATGCTGGGAGCAGGGCCTCTGCCTGCAGCAACACTTCTGTGCCAGAGTTAGGAGGGTCAGTTTTAGACAGTGACTGCATTTGCCTTGGACTGGGGGATCACACACAGACAGTGATACAGACCAGCTAAGTCAGTGTTACACCATCAGTTTTCTCAGTCTCAGAGACTTCCCAAGGAGGTGCCCTCACTTCCCTGTTGCCAGTCCCGATACAGGCTCAGCTCCCATGCAGACCACAAGTGTCAGAGCAAGCATATGGGGCTATGAAAGGCAGAGAGGGGGACAAGGAGAAAGTCTCCAGCTGCAGCTGGGAAGATGCTGATGAAAGCAGATGACTGGACTGAATGGGATGAAAAAGCAATCGATGTTCTGGGGTGAAGTGGCACAGACTTCTCCACAAGCCTTCAGCTACCAACTGAAACACCCTGGGCATGCCCAGCTCCCACCAAAAGCCAGTTGCCTTACCACTCAGATTGGACAGAAGCAACTCCCCGGTATGGTTCACTGCTCTTTCATCCTCCACAGCTGCCATCCAGGTGTATTCCAGGGCCACATTCCCTGTATTGGACAGCTGGAAACTGCTTTTCAACAAGAGAAATAAAAAGAAAACATCCAGTAAGTACAAAGGAAATAAATAGAAAAGTAATGCTGTATGGTGGACTCCCAGTAACCCATTCTTTATGCTGAGTAGCATCTTCTTCCTCAAGCTTCTCTATTTTGTTTGGATTGCTGCCCTGGGCTGCCCCAAGACAAAGTATTTCAAAATTTGGACATTAAAGAGGAAAAACCAGACATGGTGCCCAGGAGGCTTAATTCAAGGGTCTTATTCTGGTCTTTATGTCTCAGTTTGACATTATTTTGACTGCAGACTCATTCTCAAGCAGATGACCACCAGCAACATGCAAAGAAAGCAAGACCATGGTTCTCAGCAGAACCTCTCCTGGCATGTCTTGGCAGGATTGAGTCTACCATCTCCAGCTTGGCTTTGTATGCAGATATGTGGGTCTTGGCACTTAGCCAGGACCCGGAAAGGATGAAACAATAAATGACTTGTTTCAAAGGAAGAACAGCAGATGAGATGGCACATAAAGTCCTAGGTAGGGACTCAGATCCACGTGTGGGAGACCTCCAGTACCCCAGGATATATGGAAACTGAAACCTCAAGAACCAGCAGGCAGCAGCACCCTCTCCAAGGCTGGTCAGCCTGTTAGAAATTAGAAGAGGTTTATTAAGTCGCTGAGCAATAAATATGTCAGTGGAACTTTTGTTGGCACAGGACCATGAGTAGAAGGAAAAGCAGAGGCCACCAGAGAACACAGCACAGCTTTGGGGAAGCAGATGCTGGGTCAGCTGTGGGAAAGGCAGCTCCCACTTGCAGGTCCCTGCCTGGCCTTCAGCACTCACGTGAATGTCCTTGTCTGGAAGAGCAAGGTCTCCTTGAATTGAATCACGTTCATATCCATCTGGAACTCAGCATAGTCAACGACAGCACTGAGGTGAAGCTCCACCTCGCGGCTGCTCTTCCCCAGGACAGTGTGAGCTGGTTCTGGGTCTGTCTTGATCACCTCCATAGAGGAAAGAGAAGAATCATTAAGCAAAGCCCAGAAAGCCAGGCTGAGCAGGGATTCTTTCGGCCTTAAAATCACATATAGGGGCTAGAAAGGACCATTCTTATTTATTTCCCTGGAAAGATGAAAAAAATTGACCCTTCTGCTGCCTATTTGTTTCTACCTATTGATCAAAGCAAGCACCACCATGACTCTGTACACTCATGGGGCCTATGACCGGGTATCAGTCCCTGTGTTTCATCCCTGTAGAGTGCCTGACCTTTTTCCTGGCCCCTATAAATCCCAGAAGGCCTCTAAATTAGGAATGAGTTCCCCTGCAGGAGCTCCGTGGATGGAGACCTCCAAGACTGAACAAACCTAGAAAGCACCTTTTCCTTCTTGCCTTATGAGAAACTGCCTTCCAGGTGTCACGCTGGGCAACAGTCACAGCAGTGGGGGCTGGAGACAGGTATTTTTGGGTTGGGAATGTATTCACTAGGACTGCTGATGCTCTGATGAGGAAGAAGTTTGACAATAATGATAGTAGAAGCAAGAGTTTCTGGAGATGACTCCTGCATGATTGCCCTACAGTGCTTGGGCTGCTCCATAATGAGATATCCCACACGATACAGAGACCACAATCAAAATCTCTGGTGTCACTGTAGACAGAGCTCAGCGCTCACACAACATGCTGGTGGGTTACCAAGCATACAGAGAGGAGCACTAGTGCTGCTCTCCACTTCCAAGAGACAGAGCACAGTGAATTTAATTTCTTGGAGAAAAGGCACTGAATCAGGGAAGACATTTTAATACCATAAAATGCAATGAAATCAGAAAGTGTGACCTCCCATTAAACACATGCTGCAACACTTCAGCCTTTGGCAGAGACTGATGGTTTGCATGTGGCTAAACATCTCTTGCCAAAAGACTTCCCCATCTTTTGTGAGCATGTCAGGTCACTGTGCATCCACCTCTCCTCTAAAACACACTGTTGTTTAACCTCCCGGTATGGATTAAATAAAGGAGGAAGCAGGAGCTTCTTGGCCAGCAGAGATGCCTGTCTGCTGCCATCGTCAGTTCTTTTTGTAGAAGCTCAAGAGCTTTTGCTATTGTGCTTCTTACCTTCCTCACCGGCCACGTGGCTGCTGAGTCCCTGCTGGCATCCACCCACTTGATGGTGTGCAGGCGGTCATCCCAGTCCATCACCTCCTCTGGTGGCAGCGGGAAGGCGATCCTCATCACCTTGCACTTCACAGGGTGCATTTTGAAGGCAACCGCGACATCCGATTTCAGTGTCACTGTGATGTCCTTAGCACAGCCAGCGTGGAGGTGTCCCACCTAGGGAGAACCAGAGAGCCAAGACCAAACTGGAATCACTGGCAAGGGCAGGACCGACAGCAAAGGGACCAATTCAGTGAGCAGATGTGCCAGGAACCTGCATCTTACTGTGTCTTTATCTGAGGTTTGACAGAGGAGAGTACAAACAAAAGATGCTGCACCCTGTAACACAGAGTCTTTACTGCAGGGCTGATGGCTCTGCCCCAGCAAAGCCAGGGATTGCATCTCCTGCATGGCACTGGAACTTCCTTTTACCAGTCCATGGTGACTCCCTGCTAGTTGCTAGGAACCCACGGGGTAGGGCTTGAGCAACAGGGAGAGGCAGAGCTGTCCCAGCTCACCTGGGGGGAGAAGTGGAACGGGGGTTCTGCCAGCCACTCAAACCGCAGCACCTCCAGCTTGCTGCGGTTGCTGACTGTGAAGGTCACAGTGTAGGGTGTCCCGATGTGACAGTCCCCAAACTGGATGTGATCCACTCTGGCAGCTGCTAAGAATGAGAACAAGAGGTCTCAGCATGCAGCGAGGTCCATCTGACCCCTCACATGCACAGACATATGTATGTCCCACTCTTCCTTGCTCCAAGCCTCCCTCTCGCTGGGAGATGAAGTTCTCCATCCTGCCACTTTCAGGGACATGCCCTGACGTGTCCCTAAACCTGTGGCTGTGCTGTGCAGAGAGACATGTGTACCGCATGCACTGCGTCTGTGCATGCAGCTGGCATGCTCACAGGCCACCTGGTCCCGTGGGCAACAGCACAGGCCTGGTTACACAGAGGGCACAAATTACCACACACGGTCTTCAATTCAATAACAGACAATGGGCTGGCAGACCTCCTTTCAGAGGTAGGAGCTGAATGCTGGCATCTCTGACCCTTCCCTGCTAGCCTGCAAGATTCTTGCTTGAGATGATCTTCCCCTGTGTTCTCATGTATGGCTACTCTGCAGGCTACAAAAGGCAAGCAGAGCTGTTCCTGAAGGCTGGACCACACCTGCGCTGTCACAAGGTGAGCAGATGTGTATTTTCCTAATCCTTGCTTCATCTTGACAGCCTCTCCTCTCTTACCCTCAATTATGTCTTCGTCCAGACCGCCCTCAGCATTCTCTTCCTTGTTGTCTGACACTAGTCCATGGATGTTATCCAGCGTGAAGTCGTCCTCGTAGCCTTCACCCAACAGCTGAATGCTGGTCTCTTCATACGGGTTGTCCACCACTGATAGGTGGATCTTCCCTCTCACATGTTGTGCCAGGGTGGGTTTGAAAAGCACATCAAACTCTGCTGATTCCCCTTGATGCAGGACCAGGGCAGCGGTGTGAGGCTTCCTGCCTATATAACAATGGAAATCAGAGACAAGTGGTAGAGGTATACAGGGGAAATAGCTCCATGGGGTATGAAGAGGAGTAAGAGGTTGAAACTCAGCTGCCTCTAACTGCAGGCTCTCCCATGGTGTTCACAATGTTCTTCTGCTATGTTCACAAGACTATGACACCACCATGCATATCGCTGCTTAAGTGTCTTAACTTAAGAGACCCAACTCTCACTCAAACTGCATCCAGCCAGCTCCTGCCTGGAGGAGCAGGAGTTACATAAAGCTGAGTCAAAGAGTGGTTTTGGCTTTTCTTGGCTGGCTGTGGGCTGAAAGGCTGCCTCCATTCAGATTGGTAAGCTCCCACGTGCAGCAAAAACCTCAGATAGCCCATTGATTTGGTGATAGTCCCCCACAGCTCAACCCACCATGTCTGGAACAGAAAAACTTCCTACAACTTGCTAGGAGGAAACCCCGCAAAGAGGCCACATGAAAAACTAGGGGTACAGAGCACCCCAGGAAAGAAACTCTCTCTAACATCTGGCTGTTGCTTGGATAAGCCAAGAGCAGGGCACACATTTTCCCTGTGTGGATGACCCCACTTCATGGTTATGAATTTACCTTCTTCAGGGGAGTCCTTCATGTCTGCAGCTTGGTAGATACAGTGTGTGGTGGGCCTGGCTTTCAAGAAGAAAACTCCCCCTTCATCCAACAGGTCAATCATTAGCTGAGGAAAGGGAACACAGAGCACGACCACACTGGTGTGGGTACAGGATGGCATGTGGATTAACACTGTACTGCTGCTGGTCTAGCACAGGGAGTCCAGCAGCCTCTGCCTTCACAAACAGCTCTTAGCACGAAGTTTAAGCAAAATCAGACAGGAAGGGGAAAAAAAAAGTGTTCAGAGGCATTGCGATGTAATTAAAATACAACCAAAAAGGACAGAAAGTACTAAAAGTAATGAGCAGAATTTAATTAAACTGCAACTGAGATTAATTAAATTGTAGTAAAAGAGGATCAACTACAATCTAATGTAACTAGGACATCATGTGTGCCCACATGAGAACCAAAACATGAGAAGAGAGATGGGGGAAAAATACCCCACCAACTTTCTGGTGTTGTGTTTAACTGAAAAGGACAGGCTGATGTGAACATCGCATTTCTGAAACTCCCTTCCTGGAAACAGACATTCCCAAGACCTGTTTCCACACCTACCATGTTTTCTGGGACCTTTCTTTGTGGAACAAGCACTTGTTCCCAGACCAGAGCAGCCCCATGGTAAGTACTCACCTGGACAGGTATGATGCCACTGTTATGAAGGACCAGAGGGAGTTTTTCTGAATCACCCAGCAACAACTTCTTGAAGAGCATCAGAGGGTTCCCCCTCTTATTGTGAAGGACTGGGCACAGGACCGTCACCCGAGGCAGATTCCCATCTCCACTGATATCAAAGATCAGGTTTTGTGCTTTCATTGCTGTACGGCTGCAGGAGAGGCAGAGGAGGAATCACCACAGCAAGCACTACTAACCTGTTTCCCACTGGGCAAGCCATGAAGCAAGGCTATCCACTATGTTTGCCTTGGCTCGTACTTCTGTTCCCCATGACACAACTCCCCCTCACCCTTCTCTTCCCCATCTAATCAGGGCCCTTCACAAAAGGAATGGCTCTGAAGAGCCAGAGCCTTCTAACATAACACGTAATTTCACTCACACAGTACAACAGATAAATTAAGGAGCAAATGGATGAGACGCAGCAAATGCACTGGCTGTGGTGATAGGAGACATACACAAAAAGGCACAAGTACAGCATGAAAGTAGTGTGAAAACAAGAAGGGAAAAATAAATAAATAAATAACACCATCACTACAGATTATTTCCAAGGACACTAAAAAATTGCTCATTAGGGCAGAAAGCTGACTTATCTAGTCCCACTTAAGTGACCAAAGGGTTGGGCATGTCAGAGTCCTGGTACATAGGTCCTGGGACAGAGGAAACTGGGCTCCCCTCTTATAAGGGGTCTAAATGCCCCGTTAACATAAAATAGCTTAATATACCCCAGGTAACTACATGGATCATATCATTTTAATATAAATAGGGAGAAAATAATGCATGCTGACTTGCTGGCATCTGATTTTCATCTAATCCCTTGTCTTTGGAAAGCCCCAGCTCAGCTGTTGCACATCTCCATTTTTTTCTGATCCAGTCACTTCCAGTTGGCTACTTCATGTTGCACTGTCTTCATGATCACTCACATTGGCTAAACTATCACCCTTACTTTTCTTTTCTGCTATATCTAGTAGCTACTGCCTCCTATATTATTCAATGCTAAGCTTACCTAAGGCTAGTGAAAGCCTTAGGTTTAACAAGAGGTCTGTGTCCTCCCAGAAGAGAGGCAGCTGTCAGAAGGGTTCCCTCCACAGGGTGAGTTACCTTGCCCGGACATCAAGGGAAGCCTCAAAAGTGCACTCGTAGGTCTGCATCGATTGGGGAGTGAATGCCACCGTAGCAAAGGCATGGGAGCAGCTGGGAACGCACATCCGAACAGGATCCACCTCGAAAACGTCACTAACACGGTTGTTAAGCTTGGGAACACCACAGAATGGTGTTAGGAGGAAACATAGGAGGTGTGTTGCAGTGTTATTCATACATGCATCACTGGGAACAGCCCCACGCAGCATGTCTCCTCCCTCCTTCCTTGGACAGGCTCCTTCATCTCAGAGTGGTGCTGACCTTGCACGGGGAGCTGCCATAAAGGCCTGAACTGCAAAAGCTTGCTTTGTGCTCTGGACAGTAATCCCAGGATAGATGGGAAGTGGGGACTGCATGGGAAACCCTGCAAATAGCCTAGAACTGGCCTTTAAAGAGAAGAAAAAACCAGGGAGACCAAGAAAACGGTCTGCTTTGAGCCCAGGCACAGTCCAGTAAAAGCCCCCATCTGAGCATGCTTCCAAGAGATGTTCAGAAGGGTTCAGGTGTCCTACCAAAGACACAGAGGGGTGAGCCAAAACCTTGCATGAGAGATGCTGAATTCAACCCAACTGTCACCCCGGCCTTTCTGCACTCCCCCGTAGTCTGACCTGCACAGTGTTGGACTAGCCTGGGCAAGAGGAAGCAATGAATCTGGAGAATGAGGCAGGGTATCACACAGCCTTTAAAGAGCAACTGTCACCTTGGCCTCTTGTCCTTACCTTACTGGGGATGGGTTTGAGGGATAGGACAACGTCACAGGGGACTTTGCCCACATTGCAGATCTTGAAGCGAGCTGTGGCCCGGTGCCCAACCAGAACATCAGTGAAGATAAACTTGTTCTCATCTGTGATGAAGATGCCCTTGTCTTGCACCGTCTGCAGGATGTGGCAGAGGTTGTTGTTGCTGCAGATTCGATGCTCCTCAAAGATGGACTCTATGTCATCAACCACAAATGCTGCAAGCAGATCAGAGAGAGTGCCGAGGATGGCGACCTGCTGAATTTATCTGGGCCCTGTTGGCCACTCAGAAGGCTTGATGAGCCCTTTCTGCCCAAGTCACTTCAAAACCCAGCCTTAGGTGGGAGAGTTGGCTGTGAGGATAGAGCTCAGTCACCCTTGGTTTTAATGGGCATTGATTTCGTTTTACCCTTCCATGCATCCCCCCCAGCCTCTCCTCACTGGTGGACATGAAATATACTGGAACATCTGAGGATTTTAAGATGGGACTTCAAGGTCAGGGTGCAAGCAATTATCCAAGCAATAAGTTTACATGCACCTGTGGACAGGGCATACCTGGAAGGCAGGACTCAGCAAACAGGGTATAGGGGATGCCAAAGGGATTATCCCTGGGGTCTCTGTCGCTGACATCGATGGACAGGAGCTCCTTGCATGTCCCTAGTGGCTCTGCACAGCACTCCACTGTGATCATCTGCTGGCCCCCAGGAGGGATGGTGCCAAAGCCTGGGTACACCGTGAACATGCCCAGGGTGAGGCGAGCCTGCAGAAAGAGAGGCAGATCAACAACCTTACCTTGAGCATCCCCAAAAAGAAGCATGCCACTCCTTCACCTCCAGGCAGGCCCAAGCCCCCAGTCCCAGGGCAGGGAGGGATGACTCCATAGCTCAAAGGCAGCCCCAAAGGCAGGATGAGATGAACAAGCTAGGAGGAGCTGCAAGCTTGCCCCGAGTGAGGAGAAAGGAAGTTGGGTGTAAAGGGTGAAGGTGGCATCAGGGATTCTTCAGCCTCTTGGGGTAAAACAGGAGAGCAGAAAACTGTAAGAAATCATGGGAGATGAGAAGAGTGATGGGAAGAAGAAAAATCAAGCTCATCTGATATCTGTGGACTGGGAGTCCAAACAGGAACATTCCGCTATGTGGTATTCACACGCCTATTTTGGCTAGCAGCTACCAAACACAGGACCTGCTCCTCTCTTTTGACCCCACAAGCTCCAGGTCTGACCTGGGCATGGGACTCTCTGTGGGACTGAGCAGCTCCTGCCTCTGCTTGTGGCTGGGAGATGATCGCCCTCCATCACTGGACCATGCCCCATCCCATGGTGACGAGCCCCCTGCCTGCAGCAGCATGTGTTGGGGAGCAGGGACAACCCACCTGTGGGACGGGGTTTGTGTCCTTCTGCAACAAGCGCTTGCTCGGCTTGGCTGACAGAACCACTGGCTTTCCATCTTCACTCTCCTGGGAGTGGGCAGATTTCATCTGAGGTACACTGAGAGGAGAAAACAGAAACATCCATCATGCATCGCTCCCCCTACCTTTCTCAGAGGCTGAAGCTGACCTTCCTCCCTGTGGAGGAAAGCCTTCAGGCTCCTGGTTACTCCCAGAGGGCTGCCTGCAGCACCTAGAGCTGAAGCTTATAGATAAGTCAACTGTATCACCAGCTTCATCCTACACGTGGGGATACTGAGGCATTTTTCTGCTCCCTGTTCACAAGCCCATGTGTCCTGGCTGCCTGTCACACTCCAGCCATGCCATGGTGCCTCGTCAGGCAGGAAGGGTGGTACAGGTCTCCTCTCACCTTTTCTTTGGCGATAGAGGTGCAGCCTGGTCTTCTTGGCAGATGAGGAACTTAAACTCAAGGATGCCTTTGTTTTCCAGCATGAAGCTGCAGGTTTTCCTGGTGCCACTCACCATGGCACCGAAGCTGATGAGCGAGGCAGGGTGAATGCTGTACTTGCTGAACACAGCTTTTGCTGACACCCTCACTGGGATGATGGCGATGGTCTCACCTTCTTCACAGATGTTGGGATCAATCACCTGCAACCAGAGGAGGGTTTGGTAAATACAGCAAAAATGCCAGCCTCTATCTCTGTCCCCTGATCCCATCCCAGGTCCCCATCAGCTCGCCATCCCTTTTAAATGTCTCCCAGTGAGCTGGATTTTCAGCTCTGCTCAGGAAACATCACAAATGGTTTCTGAAAGACTTTAGTCATATAAATGTGAGAGAGGATTCCCCAGCTAAAGCCCTCCTTCCAGAAGACACATGTACTGCTCCCACTCCCCAGCCACAGCGTGCTACCATCACCTGGCCCAGGCAGCTCACCTGGCACTGCAGGATGGGCTTGTCCTCAATGCTAAGTTCCACCTTGGGGTGGAAGAGCAGCTGGACCTGCACAGAGCGCTCTGAGCTAGCCAGCACACCCCGCTGCGGCTGGACAGTGAAGTGGGATGCCAAGTCAGGTATGCTGGTATGTGTGGTGTCCAGCTTGAAACTGGGGAGAAAGGGAAGGAACAAAACCGCTGCAGTTAGAAGTCCAGGGGCCACCAGTGCAGCCAGGACTGGTGCACAGCACTATAAAAAGATATCAAGCGCAAAGAGACCAGCTCTGCTCAGGGGTTCCCAAATCTTGACACAGAGTGGAGACAATCACGACTGTTGCAAGCTAACACTGACACTGCATTTTTTCATTCCCTCCTTGAAAGAGTCTCATTAAGAGAGATGAGCCAACCCACAACAGAAAGCAATGAATCTCAGCAGCGAGTGGCTTAAATTTGGGGGTCTCTCCGTCTGGTTCTTGCAGAGCTGTGAATGGTGTTTGGCAGGATTCTGTATTAAAATATTTGAGATCAGAGAGCCCAGGTTTTGTATTTGCCAGACCATGATGTAGCCAAACATAGGAACAGGTTCTAGCCATGGGCAGGAGGAGAAGGCAGGTGATGGCACCATGCATTCACAGAGCAGGCAACTGGACCCACCTGTACACAATCTCATACTTCCCTTTGTTCTTCAGAGTCAGCACTTCCTTTGCATCCTCCAAGACTTTAAGGATTCCGAAATCCACGCTGCCATCTGTACCTGCAGCAAACCCAGAGTGTGAGGTAAGAAATGAGGAATATTTATGATCTGCTGCAGACTACACCGAGTGACAAGAGATATATCAATCTGCACATGAAGCTGCACACTTCAAAACTCAGAGGTGAGAGACTCAAGGCTGGCTGTGTCCTGGCAGTGTTTTACTCCAAGCAGCTTGCAGGATACGTGCTTTGCAGATCCGTGCTGCACCTGCATGCCACCTCATCCTACATACCAAGTGCTTAGCTTGCCTGCCTGCCAACACAATGCAATGCAACGGGAGTACTTTGTCTGGGGACATCCACTGACCTTTAGAAACGCTGATGTTCAGAGCAACATCATAGGCCTCTGCAAGGACTTGGATATTTTCAGTGTGAACGACCCCCAGTTCATTTTCTGCGTCTGAAACCTGAGGCAGCAAGAAACAAACACTGCTTAAACCATTTTCCTCAATTCTTTTGGTAGACAACATATGAGTCCTTGTCTCTGACAGCTGTTTCCACTGTGGCCTTCCCTGCTTGCCAAGTGTTTGTGGACTCCCAGGTTTTCCTAACCTGTTCATCTCATGGGCTGACCCAGCGGGATATGGCTGCAGTAACAAATCCTATCAGCCCAGCTCTGCTCTCCTACAGCAAGGAATGCTGCTGCTAAAGCACCATGGGAGGCACGTAAAAACAACCACAACAAGTATAAGCTGTCCCGGAGCAGGTGGCATTGACAACCAACCCTCTCCTCTTCGATCACCCAGCACCCTCACTGAAATGTAGCTCCTAAACCATGTGGAGCAGCATTCCAAGTGAGAGTTCGATGCTCTGTGTTAAGAACCCCAGACAGACTCCAGTATGGGTTCAAGGAGCACACCAAAGTTTGGACAACCAGGGCCTGGTTACCCAGCAATGCAGGTAGAAAGGAATTTCATGAAGGCTCATTCTTTTACCCTCTCTGCAGGGTACCCTTCAAACACAGTCTCCATCCCTAAGAGCACAAGGCTGATCACCCTGCTTTGCCAGGGAGGCCACAGTCCCCCTCACCTCTAGTCGGATTGTCTTCTTAGTGCTGAGAGCCTTCACGGGCTTGAAATATAGATGCACGCCAAACTCTGTGCAGGGACCAACGATGCCCTCAGCTTGAGACACTGAAAAGTCCTTGCTGAGGTTCTCCAGCCCACTGAGTCGCCAGGCCACAGGCAGAGGGGTGCGGTTTTGCAGGACCAGGGTCTTGCTGTCCTTCCTGCAGAGAGAAAACAACACTCAGCACTGGCTGCTTGACTGGGATGCCAGCCTTGCAACTGATTGCAGCTTGGAGCAGCCTCATCCCCGCATCAGAAACCGTAGTTAAACATTTTCTCTTTGCCACAAGTCTCAGAGGTGAGGTCCTGGGGGAGACCTGGGTGCTAAAAGTATATCCAACATAAAGAAGATAAGGAGGAGCAACTGGACTGCTCACTGAACCAGCAGCCAAGATACAAACGCATCAGGATGCCAATTGCACAGCACCATTGTGGGGCTACAGAGGTTGTGGCTTTCGTGGGATATCCAAGCCAGCAAAGAATGGTAAGCGAGAGAGTGGGATCTGCTGGAAGAAGCCAGCCTTCCATCTGAGAAGAGCCTGTGGGGTGGGATGACTGACCTGTGCAGCAGCAGCCTGTCAAAATGCACCTGCCTGGGGCTGACCCCCAGCTCCACCTGCACCCCCTGGCAGCACAGGCGGAACACCACTGTCTCTGGGTTGCCCTTAATGGAGCAGATGAGGTTGTCTTCCACAAGGCCAGCTGAAGTGGGGTATGCCCAAATGCCCAGCTCCTGGTTCCATCCCCGCAAAAAGAAACACAGAAGAGCATTCAGTGAGCAGGAGGAACAGGTCCTGGGCACTTCTACCTGTGCCTGTCATACCCGCACATCTCCTACCTGCTTCTCATTGGGTTTCAGCTTCATGCTGGGAGGGTCTAAAAGGAACGTGTCCGCTTTGAGATCATGCTCAAAGCAGAAATGCACCTCTGCTTCCAAGGCGGTGATGTTGAGGATGGTGAACTTCTCACAGTTGCTGGGATGGGGCAGTGCCTTGTACCTGTCCACAAGAGGGGAAAATGCTGTTGAGGAAACCGGTGCCTTTGAAACACACTGAGGAAAGCACCATGTCCCAGCAGCAGGGGGCTGCACTGGAAGACCATGGTCTAACAAGCAGGCTAAGGACCACTTCCAGGGGTGTGTTGAATGATCTGTGTCTTCATCCTTGTGCTGTTTTGATGTCTGCCCTATACTTGGTGCCTCCATCCCAGAAGCCTGACGATGCACAGACCACTTAAAGAGCATTTTACAAAATATCAATTCAAAGGCAAAAATAGAAGTACACCAGGCACATGGGTTCTTCCCCCTTCTTTGTTAGATTTCCTTCCCTGCAGGCTACAAAGAAATGCTTTTGAAAAAGGTTTTAAGAATAGTTTAGCTTATCTCTTTCAAAAAAAGTTACAAGACTGCCTTGTATTTTATGAGTTAGCTCAAAGCCTGGAGGGGGGAAATAGAAAGGATTCACCCCCAAGAGGAATGCTAAATTTAACTGTGTCCCTTCTCTCAGGTGTGGAACATAATCTGGAGCTAAAGAGCTAAGAACATGAACAGACCCAAAAGCATTCATCAGCCTGGCTAAAGATCCTATTTTCTTTTTTAAACTGTTTTGATTTAACTTCCTTGGGTTGGCAAAATACCACTAGCTCTGCAGAGCTCCCACAAAGACAGGAACTTCATTTCTAATATTTAAACAGAAGTTACATGCTACAATGGTAACATTTTTAGGCAGACTTCATCTGGCAGTGAGGATCAGGAAAATGTAATTCCCATTTTTATTCCTTTGCAGCCCACCACACGTACCCCCTCCCCCATGTTGGCAGGTCAAATCATAAAGTCTTACTAATATTACAGACTAAGGAATGGTTTACAAAACCATCAGCAGAATAATTGCTCATTCAGTGTATCTATAGGAACACAAAGCACTTGAAAAAAGCACCGTAAAGTTTATTTCAGAGGTGGTAAAGCTGAGATGTGGAGGGGGGACACCAAGGCACCCACCAGGTAGGAAGATCAGCGCTATCTCTGCCCAGCTCCTCCAAGACCAATGTGCCTGTCAGATGCTCACACACCCATCATCCTTCAACCCCTTGTATCTATCTCCTGGGTCTCTGCCTGGGCCTGCCCTGAACTGTGCCACTGGGACAGCATGCCTCAAGCATGATTGTGAGAGCACAAGGCCCTGGGGATCCCATCCCAACATCCCTCTTTGTGCATCAGGATGTTCACAGGGGGTGAGGAGCACATACCACTCTCTTGACTTCCCACACAGCAGCGGTCCAAAGTGGAATACACCCATGTCCATGATGTACTGCTTGAAGACGATGTCATCATCTGCCTTGCTCTTCCTCTGGTGAGGGAACACCACGCTGGGCAGAGAAAACAGTCTCTGAATGAGGAACTGTGAGATGCTCTAAGTAGAAAACATGGTCAGAAAGCCAAAACCCCTATTGGTGGCTGAGGTACAAGTACTGGTTCCCAGTTCCAAGCATGGGAAAAGATGCTGGGTGGTTCAAGCAGCACGCTCTGCACAAGTCAGAAGGTAACTGGGGCAACATGGGGCAGCCCTGGCTCTGAGTTCAGTGGGAATCAGTGAGGGACGCTCCCAGGGACCAGCCTTACCGTGGGTCCTGGCTGATGGTGGGATATAGGCAGGTGCCCCTGCAGTGCAGCTGGTACAGTCGGTTTGTCCCCAGGATCTCAAAATGCAGCACCTGAGCAAACTGGCCAACCTCCGTGGAGCTGAACAAGACCTTCAGTTTCACCTCACCATGGGCAGGCACTATCCACCGGCAGCTGCTCAGCCTGGCAATTAAAGAGGAGGCTTCAGATATTGCTAATGAAGGACAAGGAGGAGGATCGTGGGTTCGCCATCCCATGGAGGCATCATCATAGGATCCCTGAGGAGTTAGGGATGATGGACCTCACTTGGCAAGATGGCCATGAAGCAGGGGATCACCTCCTCCCCTACACCTCACCTCCTGGCGCACGTCGCTGGGGGGGGGACTATGTCCACGCCACTTCGGCGCACCTTGCGGGGACGGGCGGGTGCTGCTGTGCCCAGCCCCTGGGCACCTTTCCTGCCCCGGCTGGAGCCTCGCCTCTCCCTCACAGCCTCCCGGCTGCCCGCGGCTTTCTCCTTCCTTGACTGGCTCTTGGTGGGGGTGATCTGCTCTTCTGAGGTCTTAGCACCAAGGGGAGAGAGAAAATGGAGAGAGAGGTGAAACCTGCCCTGAGACATCCCCTTCCTGGAGAGAAAGCTGCACACTGGATGACAAACAGGAGAGAGAATAAATAAGCAGCTGCATCTGCCCAAGGACTTGGCCTTCCTCATCGGACTTTGTTTTGCTTACGACACCTCTCCTCACCCAGGATCCTCTCCTCAAGGGAAGTTGGGGGTTTCAGGTGATATTTTTTCTCTCTCATCTTACAGAACCATCCTATGTCTCAAGCAGAGCTGTCTCTTTTGGACAGCAGAAGGGATGCCTGCAGACATGGCAGCCCATCACATCTTCACTACCCAGTTATTCTTTTCCATCCCATCTGCCATCCTTCATGTCCCCCCGTCCAGCCTGCACCCTGCCCTGGCACCTTCACTGTGGGCACAACAGGAACATCCAGGAAGAGACTTTCCGTTTTCTTTTCTTCTTCTGAAGTGGCACCTTCTGGCACAACAAAGACAAAATGCTTGAGGGCTTCTCCTACTGCGGGGGCCATCCGCTTCTCCGGGTAGTGGATCACAGAGTACAGAGCGGTAGGGGGAATGGGAGGCCCTGAGGGACCCAGCCCCAGGTCATCCAGGATCTAAAGCACAAGAGAAAACTCTGTTTGTACTCCCACCACCTTCGTCCTCACACTCCCTCCTTAAAGGTGCTGAGGTTTTGGCAACGTTGGGGTTTTTTTATTTCTATGGAGTATAGTGCTTTTTTATGCCCAGCAGGGTGGTGCTCTGGTGGGCCCAGAGCAGTGCCAGGACCTACAAGAGGGACCTAGAGAGAAACTTCTTCCTTGAGTGACTCAGCTGAAGGAAGCAATGACCATGAGCTGCATTGGCCTGGGGCCATTTGTAGTGATTTCCAGACTAGGAAATTCTCTGAACAAACAGAATACTTGTAGAGAAAGCACTCCCTCTTTCTTCCCCTCTGAGGGATGGTGAGAACCTCCCCAGCCACATGGCTGCTGTGGAGACATTGTGGAACATTATCAGTGGCCTGGACACAGGTCCGTGCCGTTCTTACTTGGTGGGACACAATGCACCAAGGCGTAAGGCCATGGCAGGCTCAGCACCTGAGCCTTGCAGGGCTTTACCTGTTCTGCTGCTGGCAGCTTGCTGCTCTCCAGGATCATCCTGGTCACATCTTCTGAGTGCAGCACCTGGATGTCCAAGCAGGGCACCCCGATGTCCTGGTCTCTGGCTGACCTTTCTGCACCTTCCCCTTCCAGCAGAGATAACTTTGAGTCCTCAAAAGCCTTCAATTTTTCCAGCCGCTCCTTCTCCAGGCGCTCTTTCTCCAGCTTTTTCAGACGCTCCTTCTCTCTGCTCTTCCGGGCCCTGTAGCTGGATAAATGTTGGCGCCGCTGCTCTGCTTGAGGCTGCATCTCCTCTTGGTTCAAAGGGAACAGCAGGATACCCTGAACCCTGTCCCAGGATGACAAAATATGGGTGACATCCTTCTGCGATGCCTCGTAGATCTTAAACCTCAGGGCCAAGTTGTTCTCACTGTCACTCTGGGTCTTGGTTTTAGTTTCCTCCTGTTCTGGGTCCAGCACCACCACGGGGCAGGCATCTGTCAGGGGAACCTTGCTGTGCTTTTTCTTGTCTTCCTTGTCACTTGCAGCAGAGTCTGGGCGCTCCTTTACAGGTCCCTTCTTGTCCACCTCCTCTGTGACATCCAACTGGTTGTTGGATGCACTGGTGTTGCCAGCGGATGCATTCATGTTCTGGGCAGGAGGAGTAGGAGAAAGCAGTGAATATTTCAAAGCACTGACTCAAATGCTGTAGGGCGCTCATTACCTTTACAATAGCACCCCAAGCTTTTCCTGAGAGCTGTGCTAGGTGCTCTACAAATCCCAATTCAGTATGTAGCTGGTATCCAGTTTAGCTCAACTGAAACCAAACTCTCCAGTGTCAGCCTGATGAGGAGTCCTGCAAACCAGCTGAGAAACAGAACAGTTTCCCAACCCACAGTACTTAAGACACCTCCTTACAGCGGTGTGTTCCTCTGGGCTTGTTTCTGGCATGCTGAGCACCCCTGTGGCTGGTTAACTCTTTGGGAAGTCTGGCTCCTAATGAATAACTAAGGCCTGGTGGTATCTCCTGCCAGACATGTAGGAAAAGACACCTCATCCCAGACAGGTCATGGCTCAGAGGTGTTAAGTCACATGCGGAGTGGGGAGAACGCTGGACTAAAACTATCTAGAGCTTCACAGCAAATATATGGAATTATGAAGCCATGACTCAAAGGCAACATGATCCTAGAAGAGCAACTCTACCAACAAACCCATGGGAAAACACCCCTGGTGAAGCAGCAGTAAGATCAAACACAGGCTGTTGTTTCCCAGCACAGCCCCACATGTTACTCGGGGGCAGGTACTTGTCCCCAGCATTGCATGTGGCTGCTGGGTTCTTGGGGGATGGGACAGCTCAACAGGGAG
>NW_009923072.1:21824-72272 GCF_000696875.1 Nestor notabilis | reverse complement strand
TCCACAGGGCTTTTACACCTCTCTATAAACACAACTACTCACCTGCCTGACTCCAGAATGGCTTTTCTTCCCCAAAACATTGTCTTTTCCCAGCTCTCTCTTCCCCCGCCTAGACTTCTTTTTCAGCTCTTCTTCCTTCTTCAAGTTTTCTAGCTCCTGCTGGTGCTTTTTTGCAAGCACTTGAGCCATCTCCCTTCAACAAGTCAAAAAGAAAACATCCTTGAGAGTCCCCGCCACAAATCTGTGCTCACTGCAATCCCAGCTGGTCCTGGACTTCACACACTGACCCTGAGGCCAGGCAGGACCATTAGACCATCCCCATGGACTTCCCTCAACCTGGGGAAGTTGGGAACATCCGAAGTGAGGAAAGGTGGGAGGTGACCTCCCCTGCCAGCCAAATCTCAGCCTTGCTGTCATAATGTCTCAGTTGGGGAACTGTCCACCTGGACACCCCCAGCACACTGTCAAAGACTGATCCACCATTTCGCTGCACTGATGCCTGAAGCCCTCTCCCAGTTTAAACCAGCTCACAAATTGCTAACACCTATATATATATATAGAGAGAGAGAGAGAGAGAGAGAGAGATCCCTGCACCAATACTTAACTTGGCTTACCCAGCCCTTCTCCTCCCTAAAAATAGCCTGCTCCTTATTGAGAATAACCCTATCAATCACAAAGCAAAGGCTGCAGTAACTCCCCTCCTGGTTCCAAACAATGAGGTTTCCTGCTGGAACCCAGCTGTGACCATGGGAAACTTGTGTTGTCTGTCCTGGAAATTGTGATTTGAATGCAGACCCAGCGATCTCCTTGTGGTGAAACAAACTTCAGCCTGGGCTGAACAAAGTGCTGAAGCACAAGCTTTGAGCTCAACAAAGGTCTCCAGAGCAGCAAACCCTCTAGGGACATTATCCTAGGGAGTTACCCACGGAAGGCTTACAGACCTCCTCTTCCTCTCTCGCTGGACTTCTCGTATATTGTTATTAAACTGAGCTTTCTGCTCCTCAGTGAGGGCATCATAGTCATCCTCATCCATCTCCCAGAGAAGTGCTTTCTCCCTCCTGGCAGCTTCTTCCTGCTCCCGTCCTTCAGCACAGACCAGAGGAGAAACCATTAGCGACTGTCAGCAGAGCTTTCTGTTCTGGGGAGGCTGTGAGGATTCGCAGCTCTGGCCCAACCCAGCCTAACAACCTGCTAGGAGATCCAAAATGCAGATAAACCCCCAAACTATGGCCAGTCAGTGAGTTCCTGTGCCTTGCCTGGCTCACGTGCACCAGTGTTGTGGTTTGCTTTGCGCCACAGTTATTGAGCCACAACAGCTCGCACCTATGCCCAAGCTTCACCTACCTTGGTCAGTGACTAAGGTAAGTATTACAGCCTTAGCTCTGCTGTATTTTAAACATCTGTGAGCTGAATGCTGGCTACACAGAGGCAGAAGGTGGAGGGATTAATAAAAACATTTCTTACAAGCTCTGCTGGTAGCCCAGATACACACAGATACTGCTGAGGGCTTTGAGAGAGAAGATCTGGGAGGCATGGAGATGAAGAGTCTCACCTTCCTGCTCTTTTGAAGCTGTCTCCCTGGCTTTAAAAGCAGCATAATCCTCAAACAGGTTCACAAAATAGATATGAGGACGATTTCTGACAGCTTTGAGAAGGCAGAGGAGAGCAGACGCTATGTTGTGAGCAAAGAGGGTCTCCAAGCCATCAAACACCACTCCCTGGTAGCAGTCACTCAACTGTGAAGAAAAGGAAGTCAGCTATTGCACATGTTGGGCTCTCAGCTAGTCATTAAACTCCAATGTCAAAGGACATCAGCCATCGTTGTTCAAGGGCAGCAGCTCAGACAAGCTCTGATCTTTCTCTGTGCACTGCCAACTTATGGCATCTGCAGCTTCACCTAAGGATCCCTGCATGCAGCCCATGGCTCCTTGAACAGCAGATACAGACCTCCTTCACTTTGAATTGTACCTCGCTGCCTGTCTCTCTGTTGGAGGAACGTCTCCTTCACCCCCATGCCATACCTGCAGCCTTTCAGAGAGGATGGCTACCAGCAAGTCCTCGGGCAGCACGCAGCTCATGAAGCCCAGCTCTCCCACTGTGCTGCCATTGATGCTTAGCCATCGCTGCATAACAACGCAGGGAAGGGAGGAGGCGAGATGAGAACTAGATGAACCCTGCAATGTTGAACACCACAAGAAAAATAAATCACTTTGGAAACCCCCGCACAATTCCAACTGCTGGGCTTGGAGCTGGGTTCCTCACTAGTGGGAAACTAGAACAATACTGTAGGTCAGCAGCTCCAGTGGACAACCCTGGAGGGTACATCCCTTGGCCAGCAGAGACCCAAGCCTGCAAGCCTCAGGTGCAGCATCCCACAGCTTTGCCTCACCCTGCAGCCACGTTATCCAGGACTGGACTTGGCCAACAAACCATTAAGACCCAGCAAAGATTTCTGCTACAGCACAAGGTTTCAATCCCACCCTGAGCCATGCCCAGCTGGTGCTCTGTGCTGTATATCCCCACATCAGGCTCTGGGTAGCATGGAGCTACCACTGTAAGGAGCTCCTTCGCTTCTTAAGGCAACAGGCATTAACCAGTGCAGATCACACTTCACCTGGGAGACTGTGGGATCCATTAGGTATTTCTGGGATTGGGATGTGTGGCTATCTATCTTCTTGCCCACTGCGGTGCTTGCCTGGCCTTGGGAACTCAGGCCATCAGGCTGCAGGCTCGATTTGCCCTCAGAGCTGGACTGGCTTGCGCCTAGGCAGTGTGTGGCCTCAGTGCTGAGCTGTGGGCTGAGGGACACCACTGTGGTTTGACCTGTGGAGAGGACAGAGGCTCAGAGGGCAGCAAGCAGACCCCTTTCACCCCAATGGGCACAGGCCTGCACCCTGCCAGGGACGCAGCACGTGTCCCTAGACTGCAGGGCACCAGCAGCACTGCTCTCCAGAAGCAGCTCCTGCCCTGCTTCTATGATTAGCATGATAAAGCACATTGTCTGGTACTGGATTTTAAAGCCAGAGAGTTTTTAATGCACAACCCTGTGTCCCTCCTAGCGAATGTGCATGCAGGTGACACTGCACAGTAGCTTCTCTATGGATCAAACCAAGTATTCATCCTCCATGATCACCTTGCACCCATCCTGTATTCTCACATGGAGACTGTAACATGCAGCCCTGTCCCAGCTGTACCCCTCCATCTCCACTGGAGCTAATTCCTGGTGGGATAACCCCATCCCAGACCTTCCACCAGCTCCCACCCAGGTTCAAAGCTGAGCAATGCAAAACGTCCTTCACTCCCCAAGCCAGGGTCTGGCCTCACCCTGCAGAGCTCAGAGCACCAACTGCCCAAAAAAGCTTCCTAAAAGTCTCCGGTCTCGCATGGAGAACAGCTCAACACAGATGAACTGTGTGACCTGACAGGGTGTATAGGGAAATCTCTGGAGGAATCTCTGCTCATCTGCAGCATGTGTCTCTTGTGAAATTCCTCCAGGAGGTTACTCTTCCCTTCCTCTCATGAGTGAAGCCACACTCTCAAGTCAATCATCTAGTGCTTAATGAGCCACTTCAGAAGGCTTTTTCCTCATTGAAGTAAGCAGCAGTTCTGTCTGACAGCCATGAGGAGCGAGCTGGATTCAGCTTTGAGGAAATACAGAAGCTTTGAGAAAGATACAGGTGTGCTTCACCTCTCTTACAGAAAGGAACATGCGCCAAGAAGCCAAAGGCAGCAAAAGTGCCCCTGAGAGCTTAAAATACAGATTATTTTTTTTTTAATAACTAGAGATGCTTTATGAAATGGCTTTGCATTTGTATATGCTGCATCCATGTTCCTTAAGAGACCCAAGGGCTTTCAAACTGCTGTGGAGCAAGCACAAGTAGATGGTCATGGTGGGTTTTGAAAGTGCTACTCTGGGTCCAACATTTCTCCTTACCAGCACCCTCTGTCTCCTGCTGGCTCTGCTCGATGGCAGCCTTGATGCAGAGCTCCCGGGCACGGAGCCCTGCCAAGCTGCTCCTGCTTGAGATGGCTTCTTTCACCACGGTGTCAATGGACAAGCAGGCAGCGCCGTAACGCTTGGACAGGGCAACTGCTGCCGCTGTCTTTCCTTGAGAGAGAAAGGAGGACTGCTTGGTGACACTTGCACGTGAGGCATGTTCAGGGACAGGCTTTGGAAAGCCCACAAACAGGATTTCAAAGTTTCAGGGACAGCTGGAAAACAAGTGCTCTTTTTCAGGGGAGACCATGAGGGTAGCAGCTTGAGCATGGTTAGAAGCATTGAACTCTAGAACCAGGTGGCTCATCTCCACCTCATGTTCAGCTGAGGACTTTTTCCTTTGTGGTGACCCAGACCCCAGGCCAGGACATTGTTTTAAGCCCTATCCACCACCTCTCAAGACCATTCGCCAGCTTGTGCTGGTCAGCACCCTCTTGCACAATGTCTGGGTACGGTTTTGGGGTCAGCATGGGCTGGGCCTGCTCCCATAAGGCAACATGGACACTAGGCAGTGTGGTCTCATGAAGCAAGAGCAACATGGCCACCCTGTTTGGGGCAATGAGAGCCTAGCTGTATGGACACAAGATGAGCCACACCACCTGCACCAGCTGAGTGAAGGCTTGGGACCATTTCTCGTATCAGCAGAACTATGGCTTACCTCGCTTCACTTCAACTGGTCAACTGAGCACCATGGTCCAACAGAATATGTCACTTCTGTCCCGCTCCTCCACCCTCCCTCTTCCTTGCAGCCAGGGGCTGCGGCTCAAGTACCTGTCAGGGGTGCCCCATGCACGATGATGACAATCCCTCTACGGTTTCGGGCTGCGCACCCTTCTGCAGAGATATCAATGCCAAGGTGGCGGGCGATAGCCCTAAAGACAGGGCTGTTGTCCACTTCTCCTGCGGCCTCCTTGCTGCTGCTGGTGCTTTGCCAATGCTCTGCTGTGCAGAACCAGGTAGAAAAGTCAGCCTCTTGCCTAACTGAGATCCTGATTATCCTTCCCATCCCCTCAGATCCTTGGAGAGAAGACTGCTGAAACCAATGTCACATCCAATGTCACACCATGCCCTTCCTTTAGGCATGTACAGATCAGGGTCTGCCCTAGATGCTGGTGAAGGTGCCTGTTCAGAGTATAGCAAGTGGGGTGGCAGAAAGAGGAGAGAATGAGAATCCAGCAGTACCTTAAGGGACCAGACCAAATCTCCTTCCTTGAACTGTCAGCATGGTCTTCATGGGAGTTTGGTCCTGGGTCCTGCTGAGTAAGGGGGGGCAGGCAGACCCGGAACATTCTACAGTCCCAGGGGGAGGCTCCATTTGGGGATCATGCAATTATCCAAAAGCTGGACTCTTTAGGAATGTTGCACCTTACACTGGGAGATGTGGCTGGGCTCTGAATTCACCATAACAGCATTTACAAAGAGCTCCTGCCTTTGCCTTTAGGAAGTCACCAAAAGCCATCACCACTTGCAATGTCACGTAGGACAAAAAGTGCACTGCACTGCCTAGGAAAGGGAATAGCATCATCCTGATCCCAGCAGCTCCTGGGGGCAAAGGTGCTTATTTGGCACAACTGGGAAAAAACTCCCTGGCCTCTCACTCATCCCTGCCCCAGACTCTTCTCAGGATCCTACAGACTTCATATGCAAGAGTAGTTTCAGGGTCTACAAGGAGCAAAGATGGCACCAGCCTGCAGTGAAGTGATGGAGATGACACTGAAGTCCTCCACTGAGGCCCTTTTGCCACAATGAACATAAAATAGGTGAAGAGCTTAGGGTTATTACCTGTCCTGCATTTTCTCTCAACACTTTCCTCCTCTTCCTCTCCACATACAGACTTAGCGTCCACCTTGTTGGACTGGCTTTCATCAAAAATGGAGAAGGGAACGACTGAGCTATGGGTTGAGCTGGTATAAACGATCCCAGCAGAGTGTTTTCCTCCTTGATCTGATGGGAACTGGACATCTTCAATGTTTGCTGAGGAGGAAGAATACGGAGAGAAGAAGGTGGTGAATACGGCCTGGCAATCTGCTCTTTGCCCTCCATCACTTTGCACAGCCACATGCCAAAGGTGGAAAATCTCCCAAGGAGGGAAACTCTGAGGCACTTAGAAGCCTGTCCAGGCTGTCTCTGCCCTCAGGGAATTTTGAGCTTGTGCTTTTGTTGCTGGGAAGGAGCTAGTAGAAAATAGCTAGTGATATTAGACCTGGTCCTACTGGCTGAAAAACTCATCCAACCCTACTCTTTGTGGTTGAGGGACACAGTCTATGGCATGCAGATATGAGCTTGCTTTGGCTGCACTCAGGGCTGACAGAGGCTGTGTGTTACAAGCCACAGACATTCAGCCAGGAATTCCTCCATCAAGCTGGGCAACAAGCAGCTGCTAAAAGCATGCACTTTCCATGGAGAATGAGGTCTGCTGTGTCCACACTCAGGAGAGCCAATATCAAACCCTCACCATTGTCCTGGCCTGCTGTTTCCCCAGTCTTGGACTTTCCCTGCTCATCCTGCAGCCTCTTCTGCTCCTCATAGTACTCAAGTACCTCTGGGGGTAAACTCTCTCCCGGGGCACGTGGAGGCAGCAACAAGGTATTGTGACAATTGTAATCCTTCAGCATCCGCAAGACCTGTGAGCATTAAGAGAAACCATATACACGATGTATTTCTTGACCTTCATCACGTGAACAGACTCCCCAATCAACCTATCTCCTCTGCCATTCCTTCCTCCCAACAACACTGACTATCCAAGCCCATCCACGTCCTGCCAGCAATGCTGGCTAACCCTGAAATGTCACCAGGCTTTGCCCTGGGGACTACCCCCATCTCCCTGGCAGAAGCCTGGGAATGCTGGAGCACTGTGGGAGCTGGCAATGGGGACCAGACCTTCCCTCTCACCTCCTCCTCAGCACGGTACTGCTCATCAAACTCCAACGAGTAAAACTCGATGGGGAACTCACACGGGTTCTTCACCACCACTGTCCCCTCCACCCCACAGGTGTATGGCAGCGATGGTCCCAGCTCGAGCACTGGGGGGCTGAACTCCAGCCGTGGTTCCAGACCATGTCCCAACACCTGCAGCTGGAGGTGCTGGCTGTTTTGGCAAATGTTGATCTTCAGCTCACTTCTGTAGGACTTCTGCAAAGAGAGAAGTGCAGAAAGCTCCTCCATGAAGTACCAGGTGACAGAACCTCAAATTCAACCTTTGCCCCAAGGTCAGAGGTGTTATCAGTACCTCTGAGGTGATGGGAAAACAGATATTTAGTTATAGCACAGGCTACAGCATCTGCATGCTGGCTTTGAGTAATGGGGATGAGTCCTGGTGTGAAGTGTAACTGGATATTTGAGCATCAGATGGATCTAAAATGGTCTATCAGATGTTTTCACCTCATCACGAGGGAGCACAATGCTCATGAGAAAGGTCCTCAGGGTTACATTGCCCAGACACAGTCCTGGCACTGCTGCATCAGGCAAACACCAGCTATATGAAAGAGGCAGATGGCTAGAAACAATGGTTGTCTTCTCTGCTCAGTGACTGGCTCTGTACAAAGTCAGCCACAAGCCAGTCCATCTTGATTAGCAATTAAACGATTCCTGGGACTGTTCCCAGGCATGGAAGCACTTGTGTTCATGCTGTTACACACTGCCAGTTTGCAAGTCACAGTGGCCACATGCAAGTTCGTCTTTGGGAATGCTCCATCATTTAAGTTGACTCCCAGACCACATGGGAACATGCAGGCAGGCTGGGTCAGAGGCACAGAGATTGCTGGCAGAATACTGCTACACATATTCTGACAGTCTTGCCATACCCAGGAAGGTGTCTGGGGCTGCTTTGCTTGCTGGTACCAGCAGCAGGATTAGCCTAGACTGGCCCTTCCAGAGTTATCCCCTGTGAGGATGCCAGTTGCTCTGCACCAAGGTCTTGCAGCCTGCAAGTAGGCCCACACAAGGGGGAAGATAAAGCAGGAAACGGGAAGATTTCCCCCATCTCCTGAGAGGCAGCCACATGCAGTGCCCTGATGCTCTCTGTGTAAGCTCCCCATGGGGATTTCAAAGTGCCCCTCAGAAGAGTGTGCTGCAGGGGAAACTGAGGCATAGTACGTACAGGTTTGTCAAAATCTCTGTGCCAAAGTCAAAAACACAGCACTGCACTAGCTCCAGCAGTCATTTTTTCTCCTTCTCAGTAGCTGGTGCAGTGCTGTGGTTTTGACTTTCAGCCTGGGAACAACGCTGATAACACCGATGTTTTTAGTTGTTGCTCAGTGATGTTTACTCTGACCAAGGACTTTCTCAGTCTCATGCTCTGCCAGGGAGGAGGGGAAGCCGGGACGAAGCAGAGACAGGACACCTGACCCAAACTGGCCAAAGGGCTATTCCACACCACAGCACGTCATGCCCAGTATAGAAACTGGGGGAGTTACCCGGAAGGCCCAGATCGCTGCTCGGGTCGGGCTGGGTATCGGTCGGCGGGTGGTGAGCGGTTGTGTCCTCTCCCCTTGTTATTTCTCTTACCATTATTATTGGTAGCAGCAGTGGTTTGTATTATACCTTAGTTACTGGAGAGCTGTTATCTCAACCCGTGGGAGTTACATTCCTCCGATTCTCCTCCCCATCCCTCCGGGAGCATGGGGAGGAAGGAAGGGCAGGGGGAGCGAGTGAGCGGCTGCGTGGTTCCAAGTTGCCGGCTGGGCTTGAACCACGACAGGAGGCAGCCTGCATCTCCTGCTCCCTATGCTGGTCTCTCCTGACCACATGGCCCTGCCAGACCTTCTGGGGGTGACACCCGCCAATCTCACCTCTTCTGTGGGTGAAAACCTGACTTGCACATTGCATCGCTGCCCTGGAGCGAGGGTTCCAGCCGATGGCAGCACCTCAAAGACACAGGGCTCGGCCTTCAACTCCCGAGGCAGCTTCTGATGCACTCCTACTGGCAAACGTTTGTCCACCTGGAGCACAGAAATCAGTCGTGTGAGGTCTCCTTGGTCTGTGAGGACATACCCTCTGTTCCTGCAGTGCTTTGAGATAATGCCAAGGTGCTGAGAGCATCCCACACCCAAAGCAGAGGTGGTCACCACAGCCTAGAACTGGAGGGAAAAAGTGTAGGCAGGGCAGGCAGCTGGGGAGGCACTGTCCTCAGAGAAGGAGCGGGTGAAGGTGGTAGAGAAGTGAACAGCAAGGTGAATCAGCCTTGCTCTGTATCCTCAAAGGCTTCCTCAAACAAGCTGCAGCCCAAGGCAGTCATAGGGGCAGAAAAGGGAAGAAAGGCAAAGAAAACTATCCAAAAAGTCATGTGTTAAACACTGTCTGTGCTTTACCTTCTCAACAGACTGTTTCATGGTGATGAACCATTTACAGGGGATCTGGAGCTGATTGTGGAGCTGGACAGTTTCTTCCTGGCACTGTCCATGCTGGATGGTGAAGAATTCCAGTCTGTCCCTGGAGAGGGAGATGGATGGTACAGCCACATTGGCACGGAGGCGGATATGCAACGTGGGGCCTCCTGTGACCTAGTGAAGGACAGAGCATCCAGCTGAGAGACCAGGTGA
This sequence comes from Nestor notabilis, assembly GCF_000696875.1. Classification (NCBI taxonomy): domain Eukaryota; kingdom Metazoa; phylum Chordata; class Aves; order Psittaciformes; family Psittacidae; genus Nestor; species Nestor notabilis. The sequence goes on along the minus strand of NW_009923072.1, from coordinate 62,735 downwards.
CATCTGCTGCTGTGCCCAACCTGCTGCCTGCCCCCAGAGTTGTAGTACCTTGATGGGCAAGAGCACGTCCACCTCTCCCAGCGGCAGGTTGGCACTTTGTGGGTCGAAGCGCACTTCGAATGTCTCAGTCTCACAGTAGGGCAGGTGCTTCACACGGTCCAGACCCACGCTGAAACCTTGAACAGATGAAAAAAGCTGAGATACACATGGAATACAAAACATGTTAAGGCCATATAGGTGTCCTGGCTGTCAGCTCCATGAAAATCCCCTTTGCATCTCCAGAGAAGCCTGTTGCTCTTTCTCCCTTGTCACCGCTCAAGGAGAAGGGGTTTTCACAGCCAAAATCCAAGGTTCATGTAGTAACATATCAGTTGAGGAGCTCCAGCGATTCCTCTATGAGGCATCTCAAGGAAGGATGAACAGACCTCTCCAAAGGAGAATTTCCAACTAAGATCTCCCCATGCTGTGGTGTTCGCTGGACAAAAACTTAGAGGAGACACCTGACCACCTCTCCGAGACAGCAAGTCACTGTTCGATGGACCTGCAGCCTTACCTGAAGGCCTGTTTTGGAAGCCTGTTTTGATATACCAGGGGATCTCACAGGTTGTTTTCTCAGTTAAGGCTGAACATAAATGCTATGACACTATGAACTGTAAACAAAGCACTTCCAAACCACAAAGGGTCCCATCTGTTTGCAACACAAGCCCACAGAGTGCACAAAGAAACTCAGATGATGCTCACAGCAGCCAAAAGCAGAAGATGCTGAGAGGCGCTCAAGGTCACCAGCCCATACAGCCCCTGCAATGAAGTTTTAGGACAGCCACAGGCAGGCCAGGTCTCTGGGCACTGCTGGCCAGAATTCAGGCTCTGAAGCACCAAGCGGGAGCTCTCTTCTACTAAGGAGGAAAAAGCTATACAACAAAGCACACAAAACCCTCCCCATCTCCAGTGGCTTAAGCTAATCTGTCAGAGACAGCTCCTTCAAGCCCACATGAAGTCTCTCCAGCACAGGCTACCTGTGTCACACAGGACATGTCCGTTGACGTGGAAGGACACAGGGAAGTGCCCGGTGTTGGTGATCTTCACGATGTGCGTCTGGATGTTACCAAGAATGATGTAGCCAAAGTCCAGGATGTACTCAGGCAGCTCAGCTCTGAAAGGAGGAGTAAGAAGAGTCCTTTAAAACACAGCCTGGCTGTTTTCCAAGAGGGTGGAAGATGCAAATAGAGTGGATATTTCTGTATTTACTGCTGTAAAAACTCAACTCAAGCCCATAAAACCCAAGGCCTGATCACCTGGTAATAAGACTAGGCCATGGGGAGTGAAGGTCCTAAGTTTTATCAGCTACCAATGGGACTCTGTAATAAAATTAGTTTTAAATGCATACTGGACACAGTTCCTCTGCTATGAAAAGCCACTGTAGTTAAGTCCACTGGACTCAGTGGAATTTTCTAAGCCTGGTGTACAGACCAAGACCTCTTCATAAGATTTAGACTGCACAGGAAATCTTCACTGCTCAGCAACCAGATCTGTCCCCAAAGCAGCACTGGTGAATGCAGTAATTGACACCTACAAAATTCATGGGAAAGTCCTTTTCCAAAGCAATCTCCCTTGGGAAAGCATGTACATGATCTGTTTTGCAATGCATCTTCATCCTGAACTGGAGGTTGCTGTGCCCATGCCTTATCATCAAGGAGCAAAGGGAAGGGCCAGGTTACCTGGGTAAGCTCTGCAGCCCCACAGCTTTCAAGCCACCTGATTTAGGGCCTGTCAAGGGTTTGTCAGCCTGTGTGATTCCCTGCTCTGCTCTTTTTGCGTAGTGCAGTCTGTTAGTTGGAACAAAGATGCCAGCTTTCAGTTGCCTCTTTCAGAGCTGGTCAGCAGGGACGGTGTCTGTGCTGCCTGGAAGGGTTTGGTGGTCCTCACTGGGACCCCTCAGCTCCAGGAACAGAACCCAGAAACTGTGGAAGTGGCACTGTGGAAGCGAGGACACTGAGCTGTTCACAGGGAGCATGCCAGAACTATCAAGCTCAGAGTCTTTCTGAAGTCCCCAGCTATTCCCAGCTCTGTAGACACAAGGAGGTCTCAGGAGCAGGTCTGCACTGTTGGGTGTTACCCTGGGGGCACCTGGAGATAGAGGAGTTGCTACTAACTTGAGAAGCCTCCAACGTGCACGCTGGTCAAAGGCAGCGTCCTCTGGGGAACTGGAGGTGAGAGTTTTCTGCTGTTCCAGGGCATGTTCCTCTATCAGCATCTGCTCCATCTGCATCTGCAGCTGAGCGTCCAACTGAGGAAAGGAAAGACAGTGGCTGGTTAGCAACAGTTCTACCCAAGGCCCCAGCTTGTCTCTGAAGGAGGATCCCACCCTGCTTTTGAGAGGGGCGATGGAAATCCTCCTGTCTCGCTGCTCAGTGTCTGTGACACCTGCTCTCTTAGTCAGGACCTTATCTCAAGAGAAATGAACTCCAGCATCTCCACCTGCCCAGCTGTAAAAGCTGATCTGGCCAAACAGACAGACAAGCCAGGAGTATTTCAGAACTCCAAGTATTTGCCTATCCCCAGCCAATGCCAAAGCAGCTTGGACAAAAGCTCTCTTGAAAAAGGGAACCACAATAAAGCTGGTGCCTCTTGGAGACAAACAATGACAGCACAGCCTCAGGGCACAGTCAGGCTGCTGCTTTTAAGCTCTCTAAACCTGTCAGGGCTTGTGTTGTGAGCAACAAACACCCCAGCAATGACCTGCACCTCCTTCGAAGTACCATAAATTCAACTGCTTGAGAACAGCCTTCAGGATCTGTCCCTGGGGTAGTCAGGAAGCTCGTGTGTCTCCGGGAGGGATGACTCTGAGAGGTGGGCAGCCCTTGGAGCAATGCTGAGCTGGCACAGACCATGGCCAGGGGTGGGCAGGGAGGTCGCAAGGGCCCGCAGGGCACTGGGAAGCCTGCTGTGGGGTGCAAGGGGCTCGAGTGACACAGGGGGAAGGTGGCACATGCCAGTGGGGCAGGATCTGTTCTCACCATGGTGCCTGAGTCCTCTGTGGCTGGCTCTGCTGCTGCAGCCTCCTCCAGAACTGCCTCATCTTGCTGGCTGCCTTTTCGCATCTTCTCTTTCACCTCTTTGAGGATCTTCTCATATTTTTCGTTCCCTGAAGAAAGAAAATATCCACAAATAGGAGTGTGGGCCTACTGCCATTCCCATTTAAGTTGGGAAGACCTGCTGCCCCAGTGCTGGCCTCTCCCACAAAAAAAATCCTCTAGCAATCTATGAAAAATAATGTTGCTGCTCCTCTCCAAATCCTGATATTCACCCCCCACCATCTTCCTCCCCACAAAGAAGCACCTCATCCCCTGCAATGTGATACAAATCCAACCCTGCCAAAATCCCAGCCAGCCTCTATTACAGCTTTCCCAAGCTTTTCTGTCTAGCCATCATCTTCCCAGGCCTCTGACAGATAGGCTAACAAGCTTCTGCAGGATAGTTCCTGGGGCAAAACCCACATGGGCTCATCTGCCAGAGACTCAAGAAGCAACCAGAGGGTTGAGTGTTTGTCTGATAGTCCTGAAACCTCCAGGCTTGGTGGAGGTGGGTATGAGCTGTGCTATGGGCCTGTGACATGGGGGGAAAAACAGGGGACTTTCCTGGAGAGCAGACAGGCAGTGCTCACCTTTGATGTTCCTGGGCAGGTCCAGGTGGATTCTAGGAAAGGTTCCTTCCCCTTTCAGGGAGATTTCTTCTGGTTCCAGGTATCCTACTTGGATCTTGAAAGTCCGGTAGAAGACTCCAGGCACTCCTGGCAGGTAATAGACTTTCAGCATTTGCTCCTTGCCAGGTCCAATGTAACCCTGCAGGACACAGGAGATGAGGAAATGCACCAAAGAGGGTTTGGTGGAGGGATGGCTCAGATGATAGATATGCTAAGAACACAAGACAGGTTCTCATATATAAATGTCAGACATCACCACGTTCTAGCTTTCTTGTATCCAGAAGCTCAAATCTCCTACACTAGGATGTAGTATATCCTTCAGAGGGCTCATAAGGCTGCACTCCTGCAGCACAGGCTGCCCTTTGCTCAGCATGAACACAGCTCTTCTGCTGATGGGGTTTACCCTCTGCTATCAAGAGCCACAGAAAAAACAAAAGCTCTTCTACCAGCCACTATGGGAGATGAGTGAAGAGCCTTTGCTCTCAGCAGGGCCAGCAGATCCTGTCACAGCACACCCATGGTTCCCAGGCTGGTGTCAAAGGGCCTGACCCGTTATTAATGATCCCGACCAAACATCTCCTGCCTGTGTGGTTACTCCAAGGGCGCAGGAGTCTATTCAGAAAGCCATTTTTTCCATTTGGCTTCTTCTTCTGATTACAGAAGGGGATAAAAATAGGAACACTGCTTCAGTTCAGACACCCAGTTCAGGACTGAGAAGCTCGGATGCTGCAAACTCTTCTCATTGCCATGCCAGTGCTGCTCCTACCTGGCCCCCTCCCTGCCCCACAAGGCTGCTGCAGAGCAGCAAAGCAGGAGGAGTGAGGGACCAGCACAGGGGCTGTTACAATTTCTGGCAAAGAAGCTTTATGCCCAAGCAAGGGAGTAAGTGCTGCTTAGGGCTGGCAGAGGCAGGCAGGGTTCGTTACAGGCAGGGACAAGGAATAAGTCCTGTCTGATCACATAACCTGGGTATGGTGACCTTCCAAAGAACCAGCACTGTCTAGCTCCACTGCCACACAACTGAGAGCTCAGCAGTTGGGGTCTGAAAAGCTCCCATAGCACCTCATGCCTCCTGCCAGTGGTTGCTGTATGACAGCAGAGCTGCCCACCAGCCAAGGCCGTTAAGGGAGTCTATTAGGACTGCACTTGCTTTACCTTCTCTGTCCTCAGCAGCAATTGCTCACAGCCCTGTCTCTCCTGGCTCATTTTGTGTTTCGTTCTTTTTCCTTTCCCCCTTCTTTTCCCTGTAACCCTCTCCTGGCAGCCTGACACAGGGCCAGGGTTAATCCTTTATAGTACTCACTGTGCTGGGCACGACCAGGGGCACACCAGGCAGAGGGCTGGCTGCAGTGGCTGTGCTGGGGCTCAGCACCACGAAGGTGAATCCCAGCTTCCCACTGTTGTGCAGAGTGACCTCTGCTTTGGTGACTTCATTAAACAGCTGAAGAGAGGACAGAAGAACAGGAAGTTACAGACACAGGTTTGTTGCTGGGAATCTTTCACTTTCACTGGGTTGAAAGTAAATGAACACAGGACAGAAGCAGGGAGTGCAGAGGCGATGTGGGCACTTGACTCTCCTGGGTTAACCTGGAGAGCCTGCAGCAGCCGGGTACCTCTTAGTCTTACATAAGAGCAGATGGTTACAGCAGCATGCAAAGGTGCAATAACGACCATGTAAAGATCAGTAATAAATAAACCAGGGGATACAAGCCCTCTGCACTTGAGGGTGTCATCTAGTGGCTAGCTGAAACAAAGTAGGAAGCACCAAGGCATTTCAGAAGAAAAGGCACCTGCACACAAGTATTTGCAAGCAAAACACAAGCAAAAAGGGAGACAGTCAGGGCAATACATACAGGGCCAACAGCTGGAAACATCTGTTTGTTTTTTAACTGAAAAGAAGTAAAGTGGGGATTGGTCTGGGACATTCTCTCCAGCTACAGTGACTGGAAGCCAAGTTAACTTCCTCCCTTGTTTATTTTTTTGATTAATCAAGAGCATTAAAAGAGAGCATCTCCTTGGACCTCAGGCTTTAGGAGCGGATCAGCAGACGGATGTCTGAGAGACACATCCCTCTGGAAATCACCACTGCGATCCTGCCTGCCCCAGGAAGCAGCATCAGTTACCTTGAAGAGGAAGAATTCCCAACTTTATCACTAGGTCAGCGATGACCATTAAAAAAAACAGCTAAGAGGCATGGCATATCACTCAAAGGTTGGACTTCCAAGCCACAGAGCCAGCAAAGTAGCTGGAAAGGGGAGAGAGCCCTAGACCTATGTGGGCAGCAACCCATCAGTGACGATTTTGAGACAAGGGCCTCTGCCAAGAGAAGCTTGTGGTACCTGTAGCCCGCAGTCGATCTCTGTGATGTCTAGGAAGTAGCTGATGAGCGAAGTCTCCCCACGCAGCACCATCTCATAGCTCGGGCCTCCCTCCACTCTGCACACTGCCGTGACACGGGTGATGATGTTTGCATGGCCAAAGAAGGTGAACATGACCTGCTGGCTCTCACCCGGCTGCAGTTCACCATACAGGGGCAGGACATCAAAAACCTGGAGGCAGGGGAGAAGAGATTGAGATGTCGAGCATGGAAATTGATGCAGAAGAGTAGCCATGGTGTGGAGCAAAGTACAGACATGGCTGGAGTGGCTTCTTCCTCAAACACAGGCAAAAATCATCCTAATCTCAGCCTGCACCCATTCCACTTAAAATAGAGGGACCAGGGGAAAAATCTTGCATACTCACTAACGAATGCATGAATTAATACACTACATTAAAATAATGGGATGTCTCTTGGCAGCAAGAAATTCTTTCTGCCGTGGAACTTGCTTTTAAAAAACACTTTTTACTGCCTTCAGAAAACCACGAGGCTGGCAGGTGAGAACCCGTGGAGCTGGGGGTTGGATCCAGCCCAGTTCATTTCACTCCTGGTGTTTTCCAATCTCTCTCTGATTTGCATCCTGCTCTCTCAAGATGCTACAGCAAAAGCTACTGCAGAAATTTCCTACTGCCTACTTGATGAGTAACAAGATGAATAATGCCTTCCTTAGGTGCTGCACAGGGAGTGTCCTTGGTCAGCCCTACAACATGTCCCACATGGCCTCTCCACTAACCTCAGCAGCACCATGCAACGCACTTCGAGGGAAGTGAGGCCACTCTGTGAGCACTGCAGAGGGCCACCAGTGTGAGTGATGGCTACATCACTGCTTGCCACACTGGAAACGTGGAAGCAAGACAGATTCCCACTTACTTCCTCCACTCCCAAGGCAAGGGGTTCTGTCTCCATGAACTGGACCAATTCCTTGATCTCCACTGGTCTCAGAGTATCCGCGGCACCTTCCGGTTCCTCAGCAGTGGATGCCAGCAGCTAGAAAACAAGCACCATATAAGCAGCTGGCTGGTCTGAGTAAGATCACTCTGCAGCAGGCTCCACCACCCCATCAAGCCAGGAGCAGCTGAGATGGGACCTAGGTGCAAATCAAGTATGGGTATGTCCACGCCATCAGCTGAGTGTGGGTCCAAGCCCATCTAGAGGTGAGGCATGGGCTCCATCTATACTTACTACATGCAAGTTCACATGAGAAAGCTGGGTTTACCCAGTGCTCACTCCTGGGCACCTCAGTCCTGAGAACTCAAGGGCATTTTGCACCCTTCTGCCAGCCTGGCTTCACTAAGTCCTGTCCAAGGAACATGCCAAAACCCCCACAGCTGGACAGGTTAGTTTCTCCATGACAAAAACAGGAACATAGCAGCAAGTGAGAAGTATCAAACCCAGGAAATAAGGACTTAGGAAGTGCTTGGCACAACTATCCAGTTTCAGATGGGGCTTAAGTTTCACCTCATACACTCCTCAGTGCTGGAGAGCTGAGGATCTCCACCAGGTAATTTTTCTCAGGTGACACCTTCCTGAAGATGGCAGAGATGTTTCTATGTCTTGCAGCCCTTGAGAGATGGTTTTTAACCTCAGAGGTGCCATCTTTCAAAAAGGACCTTGTCCCTGGGCTTCTGACCCCTGTTTATAAGCAAGGGCTTTGTGATTCTCTTCTATAAGAGAATAGTTGAATAGTTGAATATTCAATACCTGAAAGAATAATTGCTTCTTCAGTAAAGAAGAGCTTTGTGCTAGGGCCTCGACACCAGCCGAGTCTGCAAGGATATTTATGGGACATCCTTAGACCTAATCAAAGGCTACATCTCCTCAGTAGATAAAGCACTGGGAAGGGGTGAGTCTTCTCATGCTTCAATGCTTTCTGTCATCTCCACATTTTCAAACCTAGCAAAGCTTTGCTAAGTATATATTCCCAAAGATGTCAACCCACATCTTTTCCTGGCCTATGGTCTCCCATCTCCCCAGGGAGGTTATATGGATATTGCTTTGGTACAGTGACATAAGGAGAAGATGAAGCTGCAATCCAGAGGTATGCTTTGAAGTGATTTCAGATCCTGCTTAGCCATATCCACTTGAATTTCCCTGGTTTATTTGTGCATACATGGCAACAAAGCAGGAAATAAAGATGATTTCATGCTTCTATCTGAAAACATTCAGCCACACTATTCTTTACATCTATAGGGTATCATTTTTAATTGATTCAGAAAAAATGTGCAGAGTTACAACATTAACATGACTTATATTTGGAGATGAGCAGGTGCAACCCCTCTCCTTGAACTTAAGGCCAACGCTGCTACTTTCAGAACCTCCCGTGCTTTCTTGTATCCTTTTTTATTGCCCCAGGAGCAAGACGCTGTACAAGGCATCAGCTCCCAGGAGCATAAAGGTCAAGCTCCAGAGCACCAAGGCTCACCAGGAAGGGTCAGCAGATCAAAGACCATTTTCCAAAGGCCATGCTAGGAGGAAGTGACAGTGACTTTACAAAGTCTTGTTTTATAAAAGACAGCTCTGTGGCTGTTGCTGCAATACCGGATCTCAGGTGAAGACAGAGACGTGAAAAAGGGTGGCTCTAGTTGGGGGTGAGAAGGTGGTACATGGAGGTCAGTACCTGGCACAGCTTGATACAGGAAGGAAACTGGAAGCTTTCACACCACGATGCAGACAAAAGCCCATTTTACGTTGTTAAAAAAGAAAAGAAAAAGCAAGCCCTCCAGAAAAAAAAGCCCAAACTCAACATAGGTCAGTAGGATCTGAGTGGGATTCTCCAAGCAAAACTATCCTATCAATTTCTCCTCCCCTGAAGCCCCATATCCAGCTGCTGGTCCAGCTACTCAGCCTGTTCTCAAGGCAGCAAAAGAGAGGTTGGCATGAGCACAACTCTTGGGAGGGAAGCTGGGGGACGCAGTGCAAGTGGGAGTTGCACAAGAAAATTTACCTTTGCTTCCAGGGAGTTATCAGCATCTGCTGGCTCTTGGGCATCATCCCCCACTGCTCCCAGGGCTTCGGCTGACTCCTCTACACTTCCACCCTTGGAGCTGCTCTCTGAAGATGCTGAGTGCTCCGAGCAGGCTTCCTTCTCCTTCAGTGGTGGGGGTTCCATGAAAAATTTAGATGTTGGAGGGTTGAACCTGGAAACATAACATAACCTCAATCATGGACATGCAGTGGGAGGTAGGGAAGCCTGCATGAGCAGCTCCTCAGCAGGATGTGGTCCCTGTGGGCACTGGTGGTGTGAGTTCAGTAACAGGTCTGACCCAGGAGCTCCAAAACCAGGACGGAGCAGGCCAGCACTTGGGGCTGCCTGGGGATGATGCTGGTATAGCAGTGGTGCAGGCAGCTGGCAACTGGTTGCAATAAGGAACTAAAAAGGACAGAGCTGAATGCCTTGTGGGGAGGCAGAAAGCACACCAGGAAAGGAAAAGGTGCAAAAAAGGCGAGATTGAGACACAAAGTTTCAGATCCAGACAGCGATGAGCCAGTACTGACCCACCAGTGTCCTCCTAAAAGCACTCACTGCCGCAAACCATACCCAGAGACCCAAAGTGAGACAGTTTGCAGCTCTACTAGGTACTTATGTTAAATATTTCCCCTGACAATCACCTGCAGCTGCAGGTCAGTACAAGCAAGTGGTGATGCCCATGGCTTTTTCCAAGGGCCATCAGGCAGGAGCAGGGATAGATCCCGCAGCCTGCTGTGCCCTGACCCTGGCAGAGCCCAGAACCATGCAGGGGCACCCACGGAGCCCAGCATGGGACGCACATGCAAGGCAACACATAAAGACACATCAAGCAGCTGCAGGCAGAGACTCACAATTAAACAGCCTGTTAATCCCTGACTGGTACTTCGGAGAAAGCAGCTTTGGTCATTTTTAATTAAGGTACTGCAAACCGTGCCAAGTTTCAGCTCCCTGCTGTGCCACAGGTATTCCCTGTCTGCAAAGCAACGGCTCTAACTGCACGCCAAGCTGAAAAGGCAGCAGCTCTGCTGAAGCCAGGCTGACACCCATGTGGCACTTACCAACGGCGCAGTTACCTCCCCAGCAGTTTCTAAACACAAATGGCTGGAGGAGCAGTTGGGCAAATGATTGAGCAAAGCGGTCCAACAGCTCACTCATGGACGGAGCCAAGCTGATCATCTGAGCAATATCTGACAGTAAAAGGCAGATGGTTTAATGTTTGCAACCATTCCCGTGTGACCCGGGTTACGTTCCCTGTTTTAAATTGCAGCAGGTGCTCACAGGGACTCTGCTTGCATCTCTGATACCACATGGAGGGACACATTTGAATCAGGCCTGCTTGTCACTTGTGTCTATTTTCAAGGGTTCCTCCTGTAGTCAAACAAGGCAGATTTTCTACAACAACCTGGACTTTTCATTCCCAGATGGAAATTCTGTGCCTTTAATATATTCCCAAATGAATATTTGTCTTCAGCTTTGTAGCTTATTAGCTAAGGCTGTTCTTCATTTCTGGATTGGAGGCTCTGCTCTTCTTAACTCCCAAAGGATCCCACCTGACTTGTCCTTCCTACAATCACATGCAAGAACAAGGCTTGGCCCAGGTGAGCTCTTCTGCAGCCCTCCCTCTGCAGCTCTCCCTCTGCCTGCTGCTGGGACCTCATGTGGACCCTTGGCAAGACCTTGGAAGCAAGTCCATGTGGAAGAATGAACCAGGGCTGGAGAGGAGGAAGGCATTCACTTGCCCCTGCAAAGTGTGTCCCATCTGTGGTACCGCCTGTGCAACCTTTGCTTCTCTCAGCTGAGGTACTTTAATATCTCTTGAGGTGCACTGATGAGTGACCAAACTGCTGAACACCTCTAGCAGCTGCTAACTTGGGTATCTGCATCAGAATCATAATCATAGAATATGAGGTTTGAAGGGACCCTCAAGGATCATCTGGTCCAACCTTTCTTGGCAAGGCATGACCTAGGCTAAATGTTCCAGCACCTTGTCCAGCCAAATCTCAACAGTGTCCAGTGCGGCGAGTCTACCACTTCCCTGGGGAGATTATTCCAGTGGTTGATTGTTCTTATTATGAAGAACTTTCCTCTAGTGTCCAGTTGGAATCTCCCCAGGAATAACTTGCGCCCATTACCCCTTGTCTTTTCCATGTGACTCATTGTAAAAAGGCACTCTCCATCTTCTTAAAGAAACACTTTAAATACTGGGACATGGTGGTAGGGTCTCCCTGGAGCCTTCTTTTCTCAAGGCTGAACAGGCCCAGCTGCCTCAGCCTTTCCTCACACAGTTTCCTAGTCTTTTTTGTCACCTTTGTGGCCCTTCTCTGGAGCCTTTCAAGCCTGTCCACATCTTTTTTGTATAGCAGGGACCAAAACTGAACACAGTATTCCAGGTGTGGCTCGTCAAGCACCAAGCAGAGGTGCACAGGATGAAATAAATTCAGCTCAGCTGTGACAGTGGTGCTTTTGGGCAACTTGCAGCTGAATGTTACCTTTACCTGGTGACAAGGGAAATGCTTGCAGTATAGGGGTACCAATAGGAGCACCTCAAAGCCCTCCAGCTGTGGACCAGTTCAGGACATGGGCCTGGCTGTCATGACAGTGGCTGTCCATCCCAAACGCGCTAGTGTGATCCATCCTCCAGGATGAAACCACAGCTCTTAGAGTGGCTTGTGATAAATAATGTGGGTTAATAACAACTCCTAAGATGGAAACCCCAAGATGGAAAAATCCATAATCACTTATTAAATTGCCTTAGTTTTATAGAATGGTTTGAGGCAACTTCACAGGACCATGGTGCCTGGACAACAACAGTAGTTTTCACTCCAAAGTAGAAGCCCTCTGAGACCCAACTCCCATATGGGAGAAGCTGTGGAGAAGCACAAAGCAGAGCAAGGGGCTTTTTCCAGCGGGGGAAAAGTCAAAATGAATTACCAGGAAGTGTAACATGAAAAGGAAGAGAGTGATGAATCCAAGGTGTCAATAGAAAGTTGACCCCTGGGAACAGATATCTTCCTGGTACTGAAGGGAAGGCGGGTATCTTAGAAAAGGAGAAGGAAGGAAAAGATAACAAGATGTTCAGCATCAGCCCAGGCTTTAGGTAGCTCTTTCTGTGATGTGAGTTGGAACTTTCTGGGCATCCTCCAGTACTTTCAGGCCAAGGTTGTGAATTCAGGGAGGAAGGCAAGGAGCAGAGAAGGACCCATCCTAAACCAGATGGGCCAGAGGGCTGTGGAAGTGCATCCACCAGCACAGCTGAGACAAGGAATCTCCCCACATAAGCAGGTTTGCTTGGAGCTGGAGGGGCTGAAGCAAGGTGTTAACCCCTCTGGGCCTGTCTCACCCAACCCAGCCACCCCTCAAGTAAGACAAAATGCCTCCAGGAATTAACAGAGGGAATTTAATGGGAGCACAGGTGGACTGACACCAGGGAGAGAGGAATCTTTCCTGCTAATGAGCCAGCAAAGGGTCTATGCCAAGCCCTTTGGAGCAGAGGCTGTCATCCTGATGAGATATTCAGGACCCTCCACTGCCAATGACGCAGTTGAGTTGGGTGACCTGGCACCTACAGAAGAATGAGCACCTGCAGGCTCAGGTCCAGCAAAGCCAATTCAAGCAGAGTCAGGACAATTAAAAAGCTGAAAACTGAATCAGCATTCACATTTCTAAAACCCTCACTTGGTTCTAATAAAAAACAAGAGTAAAGATAAACAGGTACCCAGGGGAAACTAATTCCACACAGGCTTCACTGTAATGTGTTTGTTTCTCTGCTATTAAAAAATACATACATTGTTCTATCATCAAAATAAGATTTTCCCTTTCGCTTGCAATTAAACCCTCATCTAATTTACCAGACAGCAGGGGCCTCCAAGCAGAGGTTACAGCCCTGCTCACCTCCCTCCACCTGCTTTTCCAGACTCTCTTCTGTGTTTTAGAGTGTGTTCCTGAAGGTGCCATGCATCAAGAAGGGCCACACTAAAGACCTGTTACTTGGTAAGACCCAGGTGAGAATGGGCTACCCCAGTGCCCCAGTCTTCTCCCTCAAGCCCTTCTCATATCATAGCTACTTTCCAGTTCCCAACAGGTCATCTTCCCTAAACAAAACTGTTTCTTGATGATGTCTATTATTTGTAAGAGCAGCACTTCAATGGTTAACTTTGCTCAGTTTCCTAGGGCATTATGGAAAAACCATTTGCTACCACAATTAAAAGTGCCCAGACTAGACTTCTGTACTATGCAGAGGCCACAGTGGGAGGAACCACTAGAAATGTGTTTATAAATGTGCTTCAGCACGACTGCAAGATTGTTCTTGGGCTTGGAAACCACACACAGACCAGTACTGAATGGTCCTGCTTCCCAGGGAATGTCCAGACAAGCGCTCCCACCAACATCTACTGCTGTACCTAAAGATGCAGCAGAACCTGTCATTTCACTGTAAACTGCTATATAGCTCTTTGGTGAATGTGATGTGCAGTTTAACAGACAAAAACTCAGGCCACGATGGTCTGAGGAAGCAGCCTTCCACACCAGCTTTCCTTCCCCCAAGAACCAGTACAGGGGCTACAGCAGAGCAAGAAAGTGGGACAGCAGCCTATAGTTCTGGTGGCAGTGCCTGTGTAGGATCTTAGTGTGAAATAACAACAAATAGGGTTGGCAGGGAAAGAAAAGAGGTCATATTGTACCTCTGCTTATCCAAGTGTCTAAACATGGCTTTGTAGCTCCAGAGACAAAGCAGGAGGGCTGTGTGAAAAGTGTTAGCAGTGTCTTACCTTCCCAGCGTGGCTGGAGAACAGTGTCTCCTTCCCAGCATGAGACTAGTGGAGATCACCTATTCCCTGAGCACATAGCCTGACCACAGCTGGTAGGTGTTGTTTCCACAAGGGAAAATTGAAAGCAGTTTGTCAGATCAGACAAATTGCCTTGGTGTTTGCAAACTACAAACAGGATACCAGGAAGAAGAGCTTCAAGGGGAGGGCAAAGGTGCACATACCTGATGAGGTTCCTGTGGCTGTCTGTCAGGAACGACCATTGGTACTGGACAAGAAGCGGGCTGCAGTTGGTCATCTTGACATAACGCACATCTTCAGTGTCATTCAAGATGCAGCCAAAGTCCAGGGCCGTGGTCTGGATAAGGAGATTTGGGAAGTAGACTTCTCCCCGCACGGTGACCTGCTCCTGATGAGGATGCTCGAGAAACTGTATCTTCAGAGTCTTCTCTACTACCCGGCTACTCAAATCCTCCCCGTAAGCAGGGTTAAATCCGATGCAGAGGTGAAGTTCCTCCCCTGTCCTCAGCTTCATTGGCTGCAAGGAGATGGAGTATTAACCACTGGTATGATGACGTCCCAAGGTCTGATAGCATGAAAAAGGTAAATGTGCAAAGTGTGACCCCAGCGTGGGCTTCTCAGTTCATCCTTCATTTTCACAGTGAGTGTCTGACTGCAACCACCTCTTTTGTGGTGGTTTTTCAGACACTTTTGTCTGAATCTATCTATCTCAGGCTCACATTCCTGAGCTCTGCACCAATATAAAAGAGAAATACAAACTGTTCTCCTGAATTCTGGATCTGCAGAAGCTATGATGTGCTAAATGCACAACCAAATCAGCACGCTGGCAAGCCAGGGCTTTTTGCCCTGACTCTAGGGGAACTCCTTTATCGGCACTGCAGACTCACCCTTGCAGGGGCTAGTCACTGACAGGGCACAGAAATGGTGGTTGCACCTACAACAACACATGTCTAGCAGAGTCCATGTCCAACGCCTTCCACTGACATGAGGGCAGAAGCCAGGCAGCAGCTGCAGGAGCATCCTCAGCCTTCCCAAAGCCAAAGCTGCCCTCAAAGAGCACAGGCTGCTCCTTAGGTTATCTGAGGGTGGCTGCTGGAGAGCTGGGATGGCTCCCCAGAGACACCTTTACTACACAGCTTGCCCAGACCTAGCTGCCTGCTCCTTTCTCCTCATGTCTTAGAGCCAAGAAATATCTTCCCAATTCAGATGGTATTTATTTTCTTCCCTTCAGTAGCTCGTTTCAAATCTGATTTAGCTCAGGCCAGTCTACTCCAGACTCTACAGAATACACTTCCATGCTAGAGGACCTCCCAACAGAAATGCACCACCACGCTCCTCCCTCTTCAAACCCCACCAGCAGGAAGGTCCATGGCTGCTCACCTGAGTGTCTGCAGGGAGGGGCTGCTGGTCTGCACTGCAAATGGAGAAGGGTTGTCCTAAGGCCAGGACCATGCTGAGGGGCAGTGAAGAGATGTTTTTTAAAGAAAGAGGCTTGTATTGAAGAGTTAGGACATCACTGGGTTGCTACAGAAACAGAAGACAAGAAAAAAATGCTGAATTCTGGCCATGGACCTCCTTCCCCTTCAGATGCATTTAAAATTTTTCAACCCCAAAAGTGCATACATCTCTATTTACTATTTTTATTAGTTTCTGTCCTTATAGAAGGTTTTTTCTTTAAGTATATCAGATGTTTTTCATGTTTAGAAACCAGAGCATCCTCCAGGGGACAGGGAAACAGTCTTTTATACAGATGAGAGAGTAGGACCTGTACAGGAGGCGGGTGCTTGAACAAGATCAAAACCAGAAAGTGAACTCAGACTGCCTCCAGTCTCATATCCTCTCTCGACCTGAATGGCACAAGATGATTTTCACTCACATATGGTATCAGCTCTAGTAGCCTCATAAAAGCAGTGATACTACACAGAGGAGAAAAGCAAGCAGGATTTGCTTACAGGATTTGCTCTCTGTACTGGAGAACCTGCAGCAGCCTGAGGTTAGCTTTGGACACTGACGTGTACACACAGCCAGCTAGAAACCTCAGCAGTCTGGTTGCAACCTACTGCCCCTGCTACAGCGACACGGTGTCTGTAGTCTCAAAGCTATGCTTAGCCTAAGCTATTTCTTCCTATTTATGCATTGTTCTGGGCTTCCTGCATGGTTTCTATAAACTAGACAGTGTTTAGAAAACTAGTTCTGGATGTACGGATATCCAACAGCTGCAGTGTCACAGCACTCAACTGGAGCACGTGCACCATCAAGCAGATCACAGGCAGACAACAGGGACAGCTGAAAAGCTTCTAGTTAGACCTGAAGTGCATGCTCACAGGATTTTGTGCTTCTCTGGAAGCTCAGGAACCAGAGGAGAGACTTGAAAATGCAGAAACTAAATAATGAAATATCTTCTCTTATTCAGACACCTCACAGGAGAGGGAAAGATGATGCAGGAGTTGGGATCTGGAGACTACAGGGCACCTGCTTTGGGTTGGTGTTACCAACACTGCAGCTGAAGGGCATCTGTGGGTCCTTTGAAGAAGGTGAGGCTTGGGGAAATGCAAAAAGCTAGTATCCATATCAACAGCAGAGAAGGCAAAGAGAGACAAGAGATGACAGTTTTTCCTCATCAGCTTGAGGACTTGACAGGAATCTCAGGTTTTCTCAGCTTCCCTACAGGACTGGTGTTCACACATCACCATGCCTTGGAGGATCCTCAAAATCCTCCCTTTATACTGAGTACAGACACTGGTGTCTCTCTAGAAGTGGCTGTGGTCTCCCTCAGCAGAGCAGCTGTAACCCCTGTTTTACTTTGTTGAAGTTAGAAAACTGTCTCATCTCTAAAAACATCCTCACTTACTTCACAAAGGCCCTCAGGGAGGGTGAGGAGCGATCTGGTCTCCCACCTGCAGCCCCAGCACACAAGGTGGCTATGCGAAGCCCATGTTGCTCTCACAGGTCCCACACATCTCACCCCATGCCCTTGGCTCGATTCTGTCTCCACATCAAGAAGGGCAGAATAGAGCAGCTGAGGCTATCCCCAACCCCAGAGGAGTGAAATAATGATCTTCATGTTCATGGCAAAAGCTTGGTCCAGCTGAAATCAACAGCCAAAGCTGGAGAAACTGTTTAACTTCCTCCTTTGAACACAAGCACACACCCCATGGGCTTTAAGTCATCAGCCACACCAGTAAATGCCAGGATGCAATCCAGAGACTTGCCTTCTCCACCCGGAAAGTGATTTCTCTGGTGGACATTTGCAGAATGGGAGCAATGAACTCGCACATGACATCTGCTTGCATGATCAGGGTTTTCCCCGCCGTGTTCCCCACAACAGCGTGACACAGCAGCCGCTCCTTCACCACCTGTGTGCAAGAGACACAAGGCACCCAGTGGGTGTCATCAGGGCATCCAGAAAAAACCCACTCCATTTGCTCATCACCCAGCCATGGACCCTGTTGCTGACATCAAGTTACAATCACTGGTCTCCTCAATAGCCCATTTTTCTTTCTATGCTGCATACTATTGATGCTGTGCTCAGATGTCCCTAATGCTACAACCCAATAGCCACAAAAGGCACTCGTGAGTCATGTGCTGACTACAGTTGTAATAATCCCTGCCCCAAATGTTTATTGGTTTCACTTGTCCCACTGCTACACAGAATGCTTACAAAAAGCAAAAACCCCAAAACCCAACCAAAAACTATATTAAGGGAAACAGCTGATAGAAGGGCCAACAAAGACTAGCAAACCCTCCCTTGAAGTTTGGTGGAAAAGATCCATGGGAAAAACGCCAATAACCAGCCTGTCTTCCTAGGGTGTACTATGCCCTCCTAGAGCTGGTTTTAAAACAAACCTCCCCAGGAAAGAGATGTCTTGCACTTTGCATGAAAGCCCTCTGCTTAAGCTGGATGCTCTTATAGTCAAGACTTCTTTCCTGATTTCTCATGGTTTCACTGTTTCCTCCCTTCATTTCTCACTCTTCCTTCTGATACAGCACCACAACCCAACTCCTCCTCAGAGCCTACAGGCTCCAGAATCACCCATGTTTCACACGCAATATAGGGAGTTGGGCTTCTGACAGACCTGAAGAGCATTAAGTTCTCAAGACCAAGGAAGGGAGCCAGGTAGCCACAGCTGAGCTCACAGATGCTCTTTTAACCTCCCAGGCAAGACACTCTAATCAGGTCCCTGACCACTTTATTTCCTTTTTGGTCCCTTCTTCTCTCTTCAGCAAAACCTATGGACTCAGAACTGCACAGGGACAGTCCCACTGCAGTCAGCCGGGTGGGTAATCAAGTCTTCCTCAAGCTACCACTGAGGCAATCCTTTTAAGCACCTTTCAAACAGCAGCAGCAGGAGCTTAATGTGGATTTTTTTTCCATGTTTGCTTAAATATCTGTGCCCAGTGTTCCTGGAACCAGGCAATGCACACCAGGGTCAGCTGGCAGCTCCTCTGCAGAGTTGGATTACCCCTGAAAAGAGAGGTTCAGAGAGAAGAACACCCAGTGACCCTGCTGAAATCTCCCCCTCTGAACTGCCACTCAAGGGTGCTGAAAGACCCTTGGGACACCAAGGGCTGGCTGAGAGACTCTGGGGCAAGCTGTTATGGAAATATCCACACAAGTCAAGCTATCAATTACAATGATCTCTGAGAACAGCTTCCCACATGGATGAACGTCATTCTGATCATTAGAGCTGGCACACTGTTAATTTCTCTCCTCCAGGACTCAGTGCTAGACAAGGCCACTCTGCTCATGTTTGTCTACAGAGGAAAAATGATGCTGTCCACAAATACTCCCTCCCTTCCTTCTTGGGTGTTTTGTTTTACTCACTGCTTCTCTAGACAACAGTACTTTGCATTTTTTAATTTACTTTCTGCCTGTGCTCCTAGTTTAAGCATAACTTACTTTCTCTGCCTTTCCTTCCTGCCTTGGCCCACAACAAACTGTAACCTGCTGTTTGCCCCTGACTTAACAATAGTTCCTGCAGGCCATATTTTGGTATCAGCAAGTTGGGTTTATGGCAGCTACGAAAACACAAAAAAGCCTTAGCAACTGATGGTGCCAGCAAGGAAAGCAACTGCTGCTGCCACGGTAACTTGTGGCATTTTATTGAAATGCCACAGTTTATTGAAAGCACTTGCTCATTTGCCCAGCCAAATGTCAAGGGGTTGCAGAAGAAGTGATCTGACAATGAAGGGTCAGCCCTTATAGGGAACTTACACGGGGAGTGCTAGAGGAGCCTTCCAGCAGCATCTCCACTGTCTTGCCAGGCATCAGCTCTGCTCTCACTGGTTGAAGCTTAAATACAGGGCAGGCATGACTGGGGGCCTGGGAGGAAACCTGGCCTTTGGCGTTACTGATGGGAGGGAGACGATCACGCCGGTGAAGCATGGTGAAACCTTCTGTTGTCCAATAGAGCAGATGGGTGCGCTGTCCTTTGTTTGTTATCTTGAAGCTGTAACAGCACGGATCCAGGCTAGAAGAGAAGCAGAGATAGAAAATGTCATGGAAGCTGCTATTTCCCAGCGATCACCCAGCTTCAGCACCCTGATGGCATGTTCTGACTGCACACTCAGCGATAAAACCACCTCCCAGAAGGCTGACCTAGCTCAAAGCTTCAGCAAAAGCCAGACCTTGGCTGCCCCTAAGTTTATCCTCATCCAGCAGCTGGTCTGCTTGCGTACAGCAAGCAAAAGCTTCTTGAAGACTATGATCTCGGTTGCTGTGGACAGAGCATCACCAGCCTTTGGTGCTTAATACATGCAGTGTTGCTCCAAGGTGCTTCCTGCAGGTCTCACTCCATCAGGCACTAAGCTGGCCTGTCCTTGAATCCTGCGGCATCAAGTGGATGAGGGAACAGCTTTGCTGCCATTTCACCTTCCCCTGTGAGCTGCTGCCTCAGATGGCTTCCTCTGAAGGTGCTACTGGGGAGCTGCAGGGGATATAGACTCATCTGGCAATCTGGACACCGCTTGCCTCCACTGGTGCGACCCTTGCCCTGGCACCCATGTTATCCCCTCATCCCTTAGGCAGCATCCAACCCTCATCGCCCCGTATCACCCTTTGCCTGAACAGTGCAGCTGGTTTTGTGTTTTAGGAAGATAAATGCACTGTGAGAACGTCTGTCAGAAGCTTCCCCAATACAAACACAGCAGCAAGGGCAGCACTAGCTGCTGAGGGAACGGAACAACAAAAGACTGTTAGATGAGGCTCTCGGTGATATGGTTTAGTGGTGGTCTTGGCAGTCCTGAGGTAATGGTTGGACTTGATTATCTTAAAGGTCTTTTCCAATCTCACTGTTTCTATGATTCTGTGACTCTATAACTATAGCCTGACCTAAAGCAAAATGAATATTCAATGGAAATGGGTTTCTTCATGTTAAGAAACACTAACTGCAGGCTAGTCTTACCCTCTATAAATCCAAGCATGACCAGGAAATGAACTGTTCCTAGAACAACTGTTGTCTTTTTTTGAAAGGTACAGAATACAGGGCTTACAAAATGACCATCTGGCACGAGCAACTAAACAAAACACTGAGGTGACAGTATAGAACACACTAGTCTTGATAACAGATTGTTAAAACACGATGTGTACAAGCTTAGTATGAACTGGTTATGTTTTAGACAGCAACAGATGAAAGCTTGCAGAAGCTCTGGGTAGCTGCAGGATTTGTGGCTCTGGGAAAGCCCAGCTCACCTGGATCCCACCTCAGCTGATCTGGTGGCAGCTGTTGCAATGGCAACAACTCCAAACCTGGAGGCAAAGATGTGAAAGGGGGCCAGAGGATGATGACATGAAATCACTGATGTCCCCTCCACTGTGTAGCCAGTTTGTGGCTGCATGGAGAACAGGCGACGCTGGACAAGCACCAATCTTCCTGCAATGTCCCTGCTTAAAGTGGATGGCTGCAGGTGCATATTTAAACCCCCCAAATCTATATTGAGTGCTTATGGCAAGACTAACCTGCTCTTTCTATCCCAAAATGTAGGTATCAAAGCACTGTGGACCCTCTTGGCAGTCAGAGAAAGGAGAAGGAACCTCAAAAAGACTTTTCATCTCATCCCAAAAGGTCTCCAACACAAGGCAAACAGCAGTTTGAAAAAGCTTATTTTAGTCCCAATTTTAAGAATGGGCCTGGTTTCAGATACACACATTGGGATCAGTGAATTCCCTCTTTCCAGCTCAGCTCTTTCAATGCCTCCTCCTTTTCCTTTCAGAGCTGGTCCTGTATCCACGCTCATGTGCCCATGCCTATGGCTGCCACTGTGGCAAGTGAAGCAGGCAGGAGAAACAAGGAAAGAGCCATGACATCTAATAAAGAGCAGCCTGGCAGGGCAGCTGGGGAAGATGACTGAACTGAGGGATGATACATGGCAAAGGCAAATTCTGCTGCTCCTCCAGGACTCCCAGGCAGAGGGAAGGTAAAACAGCACCATTAATTTAGTCAAGGAACTACTAACAAGCTGCCACCAAGGCTTTCCACTGTTGTGAGCTGATACTCTGTATTGAATGGAAAAGCAAGCAACATTACTGCAAACAGAAGTATGTTCAGACTTGTCAAGCAGCATCTTTTAGCTGGAGGCTTCCAGGACCTGCTGTTTTCCTCTGAATCTTTGTTTGATAAAGTGAGGAAATAAATCATAAAATCATAGAATGGTTTGGGTTTGAAAGGACCTTAAGAACATCAAGTTCCAACCCCTGGCCATGGACAGGGATACCTCAAACTAGACCATGTTGCCCAAAGCTCTGTCCAACCTGGCCTTGAACACTGCCAGGGATGGAGCATTCACCACTTCTCTGGGCAGCCTGTGCCAGTGCCTCACCACCCTCACAGTAAAGAACTTCTGCCTTATATCTAACCTGAACTTCCCCTGTTTAAGTTTAAACCCATCACCCCTTGTCCTATCGCTACAGTCCCTGATGAAGAGTCCCTCCCCAGCATCCTTGTAGCCCCCTTCAGATATTGGAAGGCTGCTCTGAGCCTCCCCAAGGCTGAACGCCCCCAACTTTCTCAGCCTGTCTTTGTACACGAGGTGCTCCAGCCCCTGACCACCCCTGTGGCCTCCCCTGGACTTGCTCCAGCAGTTCCATGTCCTTCTTTTGTCGAGGACACCAGAACTGCACACAGTGCTCCAAGTGGTGTCTCACGAGAGCAGAGGAGAAGGACAGGATCACCTCCTCTGACCTGCTGGTCACACTCCTTTTGATGCAGCCCATATATTATAACTAAAGACAATTCAGTGACAATTTAGTAACTGGTTTCCATGTCAGTAGCTTTTGAGAGTATGTAACGTCTTTCAAATGGCCATAAACTGTTTCTAAAGGAATCCCTGTGCCTTCAGTAAAACGGAGCCAGGACCTTGAGCACTGAAGAAGAACTAGCCTGAAGGATTGCAGCAAAACTCCTCCTTGATGAGCCCATGGGGGAAGCAGGAGCCGAGAAATACCCTACCTGAAGTGGGGTCCCAGGTTGAGCTCTGGAGCAAAGGGTTTGTCGGTGACAATCGTGGTGCCGATGCCAACAGCCTGGACAGGGATGACAGAGGTATGGCTGTTCTTTACAAACAGCTTCACCTCGTCGTTGAATTTCTCCGTGTCATTCAAGTTTGCTATGACAGCCACAGACACCACTGTCTCAGGGGGGATCACTCCTTTACTGGGTTCAACCCTCCAGCGTGAGCGTTTGTCAGCCTGTAAGACAAGCCAAACGCCAATTTAGGATGGTAACCATGGACCCTGGTCTCTAGAATGATGCAGGAAAAGGAACAACTAAAGACATGAGAGTAAAACACATAAAGGTTTGATTTCTCTAAACCTAAGCTACAGTGTCTGGAAACATGGAAACAGCAACTACACAGGAACCTATTCAACCTGTATTTTACCCTCCTTTAACAGACTCACCTCATTAACCCAATTTTGCCCAACCCAAGGGATCCTCATCCTCAGGAGATGTTTATTCACCCTCCAGTCTCTCTTTTGGAGTGCACGCCAAGGAAAAATTTCTCTCTGCTGTTTTTCCAGCAACGGTGGCTGGGTTTGCAGGAGGGCTGAAGGCCAGAGGAAGCCAGAACTGCTCAAATCCCTCCACAGCAGCCACATGGCTGGGGGATACTGCTGACAGCCTGAAGAATAACTGCAAAACCGGCTGATGAAAATCCCAACACAAAAGTCTTCTTTCCCAAGAGTTAGTACAGCCCCCGAAGGACTGAAGCACTCTGTTCCCACTGATCATCAGCTGCAGCGAGGTGCCCCAGTGCCCTCTGCTCTGGAAAATTCAGCTATAAATGTTTAGAGTAGGGCAGTAAAGCAATAAGCAGAAAGAGAACTGCAAGACATGTGCCCTGTGGGCATGGCCTGGGCTTCCCAAGCACTCTCTTCCTTTGGTTTCTCATGGACATCCCTCTATGGATGTGGCAATAAAGGTGTTGGACCCCCAGCCCATCTAAAACAACATTCAGAGGGTGCAAGCTTCAGAGGAGGTATGTATACAGTGCTCCCTGGCCAGCACAAAATGTCCTGGGATGTAGATGTATGACCCATCACGGTGTTAGTGGCACACGTGCCGCAGTTCAGTGCTGTGTTTGGAATGACAGACACTATTCATCCCAAACTCTGCAGTGCTGTAAGAAAAGAGGCTTTTCTCCTTTTTTTTTTTTTTAAATAGAAAGCAACAATGTGCATGGAGGCCTGACACAATCCGAGCAAGTGCTTGATCCAGGTGAAGTTAGCTCGAGCTTCCATCCATCCGGCAGCACAGAGCTTTTAACAGGACAGCAGCCAGCCCAAGGGAGAAGAGTATCAGGAAACCAAGAAGCACTTCAAAGTCATGGGAAGCATTATACACAGCCCCCCAAAATGCCCTCAGCTAACAAGAGTAAGATGAGCTGGAGGCCAGAGAAGCAATAACTTGCTGAGCATTCCAGGTCCCAGCAGTGCCCCAGTGACAACAACCCCTTGGGCTGACTGCCCTGCATGGAGAGCAGGTCAGGTCTGCACGCCTGCATCCCAGGATGGAGCATGCCAAAGGCAGCAGTATCATTGCAGGCTCTGGCAAAATTAATAAACTCAGCTCCATTTAATTTGCCCTCTAGAGCTGTGAAAGAAAGTCTTAAAAATAGCAAGACGAGAATGAGGTGGAGGAAGGTAGTTGGCACAGGGTAAACACTGGGGCCTCACTGACCACATAGGATCCCACCAACCCTCTTCTGTTGTCCCTGCATCCCTTGTGTAGCTTATCACTAGCTGCAGAGGCAGCCACTGCACTGCCATCAGCCAAGGGAGATCAGCCACCAAATGGGAGACAGGGAACTCACAGCTCACCATCCTGCAGCAATCGCCAAGCAGGAAATCAGAGCAGCAGCCTTGGCATTTCAGAGAACTCAAAACTTGGCTTCAGGGCTACAAATGAATGAAAGATGCCCAAGTCACCCACCCGTGAGGCTAAGAGACAGCCAGAGCCAGTTCTGCTCTCAGATGTACACGTGTAGTTCACCCTGACACCCAACTGCATATCAAATTTTATCTCCAAAATTATTCAGTCCTCTCTTCTTCCCATCAATAAACTGCCAGGCAGCCTAAGGCAGCTGAGGTAGCAAAACAGCACCAGAGGATGCAGCTGCTATGGGCACAGGAGTAGCCTGAGCACATCTCGCCTGCCACAGTGCTGCTCCCATCAGCAAAGCAGCACTGAAGAGCCCTTGTCAAAATGTCTAATCAAGCAGGTTCCCAGGATCTGCCTCCCTGAACATCTCTCTCCATGGTCATCAGCAGCTGTCCTGTGAAGCCAAGATGCTCACCATGGGGTAATTCAACCCTATGGAATCAGAAGCAGGAACTATGGAGCAGCAGAGCCTGTCTTTACTGCAGGGAAAGAAACCACCCCTGAACTACCTCATATTCTTGTTCTATTTCTTGATTAGACTCAATATTTGCAGAGACTGCAGTGAAGCAGGATAGGATTTATTGCCCAATCCCAGCACATGAGCCTTCCCTGGCTTCATCAGCCCCACTCCTCCTGCCAGGGGAGCAACCCAACCTCCTTCTGCTGTGCAGCTTGTCACACTATGCAGCCTCTATGAATTAAATAGCCTATTACTGCAGCTAGATGCTCTGCAATTCTTCAGAGCCCAGAGACTCTGTAGGTACACAGTCCCTACAAGTCTATTTTTGTGCAGCAATGAGCTGGTTTGACCCCCAGAGGGTGTGAAACCCATGTCATCGTGAGCAGTTTGAGAACAGACCTCACACCCCAGTCTCTGTCTAACAGAAGTTCAACACAAAGCAAATGCAGACATAACAGGGAAACCATAGGGAAATCCATGCCCTTCTAGGAGCAGAGCCACAGGGTTCTCTTGATCTCAGAGTTCCAAATAAAGTGAGAACTTGTAAAAATTATCCAGGCTCATTTCTGCTCAAACATCTGAGCAAACTCTTTGTTTTATTGAGGGGTGCCCCAGCTAAAATAGCCTCCAAAGCCAGGCTCCTCTTGCCGCGCTGTGATGGGATATCTTGCTTTGTCTCTCAGTGATGTGGAAATGTTGCATATAAGAAAAAGATTAAAATCAAGTCACAGACTCCTATGGACCAGTCATTTTCATTGGAGAACAGTCCCACAGATACTCACCATCTTTGCTGAGAAGGATGCAGGGATGACAGACTGATTGGAGAGGTGGAGGGTTTGGGAAGCATCTTGTAGAACTCGGATACTGCCGAAATTTATCTTACTTGGATGCACATAGACAACTGGTCCTTCTCCAATGCTCACTAAATGGATTTTCTGCTCCAGGAAGCAGGTAGGAAAAAGAAAAAAACAACAGTGAGAGCTGTAAGGGTACACATAGACTGGGGGATAATTCTGACTGTTTGAAGTTTTCAGTGTTGTGAGGCTGAAACAGAAGGCCTGGAGCAAGTGTGGGATCTGGAGTGGTCCTGTTTGAATGCCACAAGCTCCTAGTTATCAGGGGATAAAGAAACCCCATTTCCCATCCATGCTTTTTCACACCTCCATGCTGTTAGCTCTCCTTCCTCTACCTTGTGCCTGCTCCTGCTCCTTTTCTTGCCCAGTCTGGCCCCAAACCACACTCCCTGACTGCTGCTGCTGCACAGCCACGCTGCACAGGAACTTCTTTAGTGTTCTCAAACATATAGCTGTGAAAACAGCACAAGTCAGAAGCAAAGCTGGCTCTTCAGAGTACAGATCATGTAAGTTAGTTACCTCTGATTTGTGCTTATGTGCATTCCTGATATTACATGAAAACCAGGTATTAATTATTAATTGCATTGTTCAAGCAGTATTTTTTTCTACTGACAGTCTGAGACCCAAAAGTTTCTTCTTGCAGAACTGGTGCAGACTTTTGGAAGAGGAATGTGGATCCCTTTCCTAAACCACCTTCTCACAGCACTAAAACCAATGAGAATTTATCCAGTCTTGCTGGTTTCACCAGTTCCAAACACAACAACTCTTAAACAGGATCTCAACACATCTGACAAGATGCTGTTGATTCACTAGAGGCATGGGGTATGATTTAACCACGAAAGAAGCCAGCTTCCATGATGTAAAACTTCCAGTGATGTCTGACTCAAGGAAATGGCCTTGACGGCTGTCAGAATCACTACTCCAACTGAACCAGAAGGAGCAGCTTCCAGAAATACTCTTCTCTTGACAGGACACTAACATGTGCAAGTAAGGACCAAAAATCATGTAAAAAGGCTGGTACCTCAACTATAAGGAACTGAAACCATGCATGATGATGAACCATTCACACCTCCGGGAGAAGGGCAGCACAGCGAGCTGCAGGAGGGGTGGTGCTGCCTAAAGCTCCTGGGAAGGAGGAGCCAGAGGGAGGAGCTGTGCCTTGCCAGCCAGCTTCACTTCCAGCTGACAGCAGAGGAGAAGCAGCAAGGGCAGAGGAGAAGCAGCAAGGGCAGGGCAGAAGCCTTTGGAGATGAGCAGAATAACATCTGGAAGATGCCCAGGCTAGCTGCCTTCAAGTAGAGTGTGTACTAACACAATATATCCTCACCAAGAAAAAGGCATATTAAAAACCCCAAACCTTCATCTACAGTCTTCTTAAAAGGGACAAGGAAAATTCTGCTGAAGAACATCACAGCAATGTGACACACAAGGAAACAGAGTAAGGAGATGGCAACTTTGCCAATCATGATATTGCCACATGTACACTCCCCCAAGCTCCAGCAGCACTGCTGGCTTTGGTGATCGGTATGTAATGCCACTTTGGATCATTTAGGAATGAAGAGCATCTGCCCCTGGCAGACAGCTGTGGTTTGAGTTACCACTTATTCTGGTAGCAGCCGGCTGCCAAATCCCCTGCCTGTGGCACGCGAGACTGCTTTGCCACCAGTAAAACTAGGGTTGGGTTTTACCAGCTCCTTAATGCAGGAGATGACAAAGAGCAAATAGAATCTGGCACGCAGTCACCTGCAAACAAAATACAAGGCAACAGACCCAAGGTGAGATTCTACACAGCCCAGATGAAAGATCTGTATCACATTTCACTTACAACAGTGTAAAGACTTGGTATCAGTGCTAGACAGCATAATTCCAGATAAGAGCAAGTGAGTCCAGAGGAGGCCACAAAGATGCTCTGAGGGCTGGAACACCTTTCTTATGAAGACAGGCTGAGAGAACTACGGTTGTTCAGCCTGGAGAGGAGATGGGTCTGGGGAGACCTGCCAATACCTAAAGGGGCCAACAAGGAAGCTGGAGAGGGGCTTTGTATAAGGACATGTAATGATAGGACAAGGGGGAATGGATTTAAACTGATAGAGGGTAGATTTAGATATGACCTTCCCTGTGAGGGTGGTGAGGCGCTGGCATGGTGTCATGGGTTGCCCAGAGAAGCTGTTGCTGCCTCATCCCTGGCAGTGTTCAAGGCCAGGTTGGACAGGGCTTGGAGCAACCTGGTCCAATGGAAGGTGTCCATGCCTGTGGCAGGGGGGTTGGAAATGAGTGAGCTTTAAGGTCTTTTCCAACCTAAACCCTTCTAGGATTTTATAATATTTTGTTTTATTGGAATACATGGCAGCCATTCCCCTGAGGTCAGATTTGCATCAGATAATCCATATGGGTAGGACCAGTCACCAGCATAGGATGTAGAACAAGATGGGCAGCTGTTCTGCTAGGCCAGAGAGCTTTGGATGACCCAGCTACTAGCACGCAAGCTATGAGGCAAACCTAACAGAAAATGCAGACTTTCTAGCTTGACACCTAGAAACTCCCATCCGTGCAGGCAACATACCCAGCGAGGTTTCTAGCAGCAGCAACCAAGCACAAGCATGGTCACTGAACATCGACTGCACAGGCACACAGAGTCACTCAGTCCTACACTAGTCATTTCTTTAGGGACAGCTAAAATTCCTCAGCTGGAATGCTCACCCTTCAGGCACGTTCACCTCTAAAAAAAACCCAACAAAACCCCCCCCCGTAAACTTAAAACCTATAAATTGTTAGCCAAAGGGTAAAAGCTTTGTAAGAAGCTCTCTACTGTCTCTCTACTCTGCTCTCATCCTCTCTACTCCGCTCTCGTGAGACCCCGCTTGGAGAATTGTGTGCAGTTCTGGTGTCCTCGACGTAAGTACATAGTCCAGAGGAGGCCACGAGGATGATCAGGGCTGGAGCACCTCCCGTATGGAGACAGGCTGAGAAAGTTGGGGCTGTTCAGTCTGGAGAAGAGAAGTTGAGTACACACCTCAGGGCATCCTTCCAGTATCTGAAGGGGGCTACAAGGATGCTGGAGAGGGACTCTTCATCAGGGACTATAGCGATAGGACAAGGGGTGATGGGTTTAAACTTCAACAGGGGAAGTTCAGGTTAGATATAAGGAAAAAGTTCTTTACTGTAAGGCTGGTGAGGCACTGGAACAGGCTGCCCAGAGAAGTGGTGAATGCTCCACCCCTGGCGGTGTGAAGACCAGGTTGGACAGAGCCTTGGGTAACATGGTCTAGTGTGAGGTGTCCTTGCCCATGGCCAGGGGTTGGAACTAGATGTTCTTAAGGTCCCTTCCAACCCTAACTATTCTATGATTCTATGAAATCCGTAGTTAAAAAGCAAGCTCACAGTTAAAAACCTGGTTATTCTAGTGGGGAGAAACCCTCCTCTTCAAGGGAAATATGTCTTATAGTTATGAGCAACTGTTGTCAAACTTCAGACCTTCCTGCGTGGCTTTCCTGTTGCCTGATTTACACGCACATCCACAAGAGCCTGGGTGGAGATGTTCAGTGGCACCCAGGGGATTTAGCAGCATCATTTCCATTCATTTTAATAAAAGTTTAAATCCCTGCAACTACTTTCAAAATGTCAGCCTTCTGTTCTGTTACAGAAAGCTTAATGTTCCTAGGAATCCTCTGACATCCTCTTCTGCGCTCACAGAGATGACAAGGTATTTTAAAACAGCTGCTTCAAAAGTTAAAATAATTTTAAATTGACGTTTAACTGAATTTGTTCTCAGTTCCAGCTAGATGGAACCAGGACACTACATACACTCTTGCCTACATTTTGTTGTCATTGCTGTTGTTGCATATGTCTGAATGCAAACAACATCTTTCAGGAGGCTTCAGCCCACAAGTGCTTTGCCTATCCCTTTCCACACTTCATGGTAAAACAAAGACTCTGTACTCCAGATGCAAGTGGTGTGGAGACTCACATGTCTTTTGCTGGGGCTTTTTGCAAAGAGATATGATGGATGGATAGTTCTCAGATACGATGGACCTGACTTTCAGGAAAGCTTAAATCCATCTTTGGACAGAACATCACTTTGGCACGGTTTCTAACCCAAAGCTTGCTGTAGTAGGGTTTAGGGGTGTCCCTATGTGCTCCTGAACAAAAGTTCTAACGAAGCAGCAATTGCTGTTCAGCTATAACACAGCAGAGTATAAAACCCAAGGATTGTTCTGGGTTTCAAACTGGGCTTGTTATCCCCTCTCACATATTCATAATTAAATGCTGTGTCAGACACTCAGATTACCACCTAAAAGGATATCATCCTTCCTCTTCTCTAGGCATTAGTTGCTGCTTATGCCATGAATCCCTTCTTTCCTTGTCCACACCAGTCACATGTTACAAATTCTTGTTTTCCCTGGAAGAATCCTTGCACACTTTATGCTCCACCAAGATAAGCTGCACAAAGGCACATGTCTTCCCTAGCACTCACCAGTGGGTAACCTTTACTCCCAAACACCGCAACATGAGCAACAGTGTCCTGCTGTCCTGTCACCTGGGCTTCCAGTGTGAATGGGACCTCCACCGAGCTGTGAGGCTGGATAATTCCACACGGCATGGAGCTGGAGTACCATACAGCAGCCATACCCTTGTGTTCCTATAAGGAACAGAATCAAATACAAGTTCAGAGTGACCTTTGAGGAATCTTTTCAACTCTTTAACACCTACCACAACGGCAAGTCACACACACACATTTCTAAAATCCCTAGGAGAAGGCAGAAAGGCACAACACAAGATGCAAGACTTGTATGGGCTCAGCATCCTCAGGGGGTCCAAAAGCTGCTGCATCCACAAACACCCACTGCTGTGCTGGCAGTCTCCTTGCAGCAGCTTTTCACAACCCTCCAAGTTCTCCTGCATGAAAACACCCCGAAAACTAGAATATGAACTGCTTCCTAAAGAGTTTAAACTGCTTTCTGAAGTTTATATTGTGGTTGGGTCCTGTTCTCATCAAACCTTTAGGTCTGACTATAAATCAGCAAGGTCTTAACAACCCTTTTTTCCTAATAAACACTTGATAACATTTGAGGGCAGGAGGTGGATGTAATTCCAAACCTGAGGAAGAACCCTATAGCATCCTGGAAGGTCACTGTCATTCACAAGGGTCAGCATCTGCTGATATGGGAATTTCAGAAAGCACCGTCCAAACGTCATGATGGGATCAAGCACTCGCAGCGGAGGAACTACACATCTGGACAGAGATGACAAAGAGGCAATTAGACACTGAGAGAATGTAGAATTTGTTTACTCCATGAAAAGCACAAAATAGAGCGTAACACAACTGCCACTGCCAAACAAACAGACATTTAATCCCCCTACAGCCATAAATCAACTTTAACTTCTTTTTACCCAACAACCTTTTGTAAAGGAGGGGCAGACCCTGGGACTCAGCATCGCAAAGGCTGCTAAGCGCCCAGGCAGAGCACGGTGCCTGGCCCCAGGTAGGCTTTGCCCCTCCTTTGCACCAGGAGCTTGCAAGGATCCTCCCAACAGTCCCAGCAAGGTGTGAGCTCCGAGGGAGCCTTCTCACCGAGAAGCAGCTCCCACCAGGGCTCAAGGAACACCACACTCTAGTGTCTCAGTGAAAACAATCCCCTCCTCTCCCGCACCACTGTTACCCTGCCTGAAAACCCAACAATTTGCCCCAGTGACAGAAGCCATGGGTCATCACCTGTCTTACACATTGGGTGATCACCCTCTCCCAGTCCCTACAGATACCTTGCTCCTTCACCCCATGGGTCCACACACTGTCTGTTCCCGTTTGCACTTGTTTTACAGAAGTGCAGCCCAGGCACTGACTGGCTGACTCTGGCTGGGAGAGGGAACAGCACCAGTGAACTGCGTCCCTCTTGTAATTAAACTGACACCCACTGCAGCACAACAGGCTTGAATCTGGCTGCAGCAAGAACAAGTTTCAGCTTAAGTCCGAGAAAATTAATGCTCAAAAGAACCAGACAGAAGCAGAGAAACCTGAGCTCACCTTTCACACCAAGGACTGTTTTCCCTTTCCTAAGATTTTGCCTTCACTTTTCCCTCACCAGTTGTGCCGTAAGCCCCTGTCCCATTTGCACGTGCCTTCATTAACTGAACCAGACACCAGCTTTCAGCAGGCTGCTCGCTGTGGCCCAAACCAATGTTGTATTTTTCTTGCAATCCAGCACAAGTCTACCATGTGCAGGATGAAGGAGGGGTGGCTCTTTGGAAATGGTACACTTCAAGAACCAAAAAACCAGGCTAATAATATAATCACTATTCCCTTCAGAGAAAGGCTCAGTGCTGTACCTGCCTTCTGAGCACATGGGCTTCTTTCAGTGCACTACTGTTCTCCTGTCTAGCTGGGCAGAAGTAGCTCATTAAGCAATGCTGCTCATTTGGAGCTGGAGCCAGCAAGCCATGTGCAAGGCAGTCTGCTGGAGTCAGATGCATGAGGAAAGATGATCAGCTGCAAGGAAAACACTGGTACCTGGCTGTGAGGAGCAGCGCCAACACCTCCTTGCCAACACCATCCACATCTACCACCAGTGCCAGCCTGTATCTCTTCAGAGTGTTGGAACACAGGGTGACCTGGTGGAAGCAGAGCATCAAATACTTCATCACTCCCAAAAGCCATAGGCCATGTGTGGTGTCCTCCAGTTCTCATTCTGGATTTCTTAGATATTAGGAAGATTAGATATCAGGAAGAAGTTCTTCCCTGTGAGGGTGGTGAGACATTGGCACAGGCTGCCCAGAGAAGCTGTGGCTGCCCCATCCCTGGCAGTGTTCAAGGCCAGGTTGGACACAGGGGCTTTGAGTAACCTGCTCTAGCGGAAGGTGTCCCTGCCCATGGTGGGGGGGGGAGGGATGGTGGTAATAGATGATCTTCCAACCCTTCCAGTCTAACAAGGTCCATTCCAACCCAAACCAGTCTATGATTCTATGATTTTGCCTTAATTCTTCTGCTGGTCCATGTGTAGAGCACAGTCTCTGCAAGTAACAAAAGTCTTCTGACAATATCTGAATAGTTAAATAAACCTTGCAGTTATCAGGGCATATGTAAGTTAAATTAAAGCACAATTAGAATAAGGCTCTACTCATCACTGTATTAAAATTAAGGGGACAATTTTTAATTTCAGTTACAATAGCATAAATCCAGAGGGAATGTATGGACTTTTAATAGAATGAGTTGAACTTTACAGTGGGAAGCTGAGGGCAAAATGTGGCCCTCAGATGCTGTGCAGCTCATGGCTGCCAGAGCTTTCTCAGTCCCCACTGGAGATCACTGCAGTGAATACAACTCATTCTGCTCAACAGGAGACAAGGAACAAGACTGGGAAGAAAAGCCAACTGCATTATACAATGATACCTCTCTTTTTAACAGCTGCCTTCTGTCCTCATCCTTCCTCTGCCCATTTTAAATCAAAGAAACCACTCCAAGCAGCTCTCAAAACCACATGAATGGCTTCTCTACTTGACCATATGGTACAAGATCTTCAGATTACGATTTTGGAAACAAGATGGTGCTCCTTCAGAGAAGTCACAGAGCAACCCAGCAAACAGAAGCCTAACACTAGCACAGGTATCTTTCTCACATTATGCTCAAAGCCAGCAGTGCTGAAGCCTGCTCACACATCAGTGAAGCTTCAGCTCACCTCTAAAGCACTTACAGCTGGACTTGCCCCATACCTGGATATCCAGGTGTCCATGGGCACAGATGGTCCCTCTGCAGGGCCTGATGGTAAATTCGGTTGGCTTGACATGACCTTGGGCTCCCTTTCTCCAGGACAGACAAGTGTTCTCCGACACCTGATCAAAACTGGTCACACTGGGCTCTCCCAAGCCGTCCCCAGGAATGTGAAGGTTGAAGGTCATGGGCACCAAGGACGTGTTAGTAAGGCGACATGATAAGGTGCGAGGAAAACCTAGGAAAATGACACAAGTATGAATTTATGCACCAATGACCCATAGATTCCTGGTGTGAATATCCTGTTACAACAAAACTGTGTTTGGAGTTCAGCTATTTTCAATCTGAATTACAGCTAATTGAGAAGCTCAGTGAGTAATTAATCATCAAGTAAGCTCCCTTTTATGCCGATCACAGAGGCTGCTTCCTTGGAAATGCCCACTCTTAGCAATGCTGAGCATCAGAAGTTTCTAACTGTGAGGAGTTCTCTCCCCTGGTCCCAAAACAGCATTATTTATTTCTCACCCATGAGTGTGAATTTAGACAGACCATTTACTCTGAAAATTCAATCCATAAAATTCCCTGTTAACTCCGCAAACACTCCCAGTTTTCAAAAGATAAAAGCAGCACATTGTAATTGAGGAAAAGTGACAATAAAAGAAAGGAAGGATGCAAAGCACTCGAAAGCAGTTTCTCTAGCCAGCATTCTTAAGGCTTGTCCTGTTTTGGGGCAACCAGACAGAGCATGTGACAACTTCACTGGAGGCTAACCTAATGCTTGCTTAGAAATTAGCAGGAACCATTTCCCACCTTACCTAAGAAGCGAGGACATCACATCATGCTGCAGACGGGCTTTGATTACTGCCCTCAAAGGTTTACATCACTTTAGCTTTGATACTTGCTTTCCATAATGGAAAACCAGCGATACAACCACACCTGGTGGGGTGTTCTGCAGAGACAGGACCACAACCTGCTTGGGAGTAGAAATCTGACTTGGCTGGCGAGCTCTGCAAGGAGGAGATGTGTCCCACAGCCTGCATACCAAGTGTTATCTGAATACAGATGGGGAGGCAAACCAGCTGCAGGGGCAGCACATAGCTCCTTCACACCCATCACCAGTGACCATTGCCTACCTTCAGCAACTGGGAGGCAGGAGGTGCATGAAAAGGAAACACAGACTCCACAGTCCTGAATGAGACCCAAGTCACCAGATGCAGACAAGAGCCAGCAGCAGTTGCAAAAAATACAGTAGCTGTCTTCAGCTAAGAAGGCCTTATTAATGAAATCAGATTAAGTAGGATGACTCTCCTATTACATGACCACATTTCTGCCTGGTGCATTTCTTCTGTTTTAGTTATTCAAAAGGAAACAAAGAAGTGACAAAGTAGTGATGTAGGGCTGTTGCTCAGGAAAGTTAATGAGTTTTCTTTAGAAGCCCATAGACTTCTAAAAAGCATGAAAACACAGAGGCATCCTGGGCACAGAATGATAATGGCCCTTTAATCAGTCCACAATTGTTTTCATGTTTAAACTTCAGACCATCTCAGTAAAAAGCCCTTTGTGAGACTGAGATGGAGTACCAGAATCTGAATTTCAATGGAGATGCTCTGAGTGTGCAGCCACTGACCCTGTCATCAGAGCTGGGCTTTTGGTGGGAACGAGAAGGAGCCAAGTTTCTGAGGACATCAGTGCCTGATGCAGAGCTGTTGTTTGGGCATATTACCTGGGAGGAGATAATAAAGTGCCCTCACAGTGCTAATTAACTTCTCACACTAAAGGTCAGATGGGTAAATGGTGCCCTTGTCTTACAACAGGAACATTTACCTAGAGCAGCTACAGGCTAGTAGATGGCTTAAACTCCCTTCTTCTGTGGTCCCATCCCCAGGACCCTTCTGGGACAAGGACCTTCACAGTCATTCTGCTGCCAGGGACTGGGAGTCTGGGGCTGAACTGACTGTGAGGGACACCAGAAAACACTGACTTTCTATTTCCTTGGTTTTATTTGATCTCACGATGGCAAAATACTGCCTAGGGAACCAGCAGCCCTGGCTTTAACATCCTAAAGGCTGCTATGGAGGAACACAAGTGACAGATGTTCCTATGCTGAAGTGCTCCATTTTGGTAATGGACAAACCTCTCAACCTATGGTCCAAGCCCAGGGCACACTCACCAAAGGAGACATCACCAAAGCAGAGGAAAGGTACATCAAAATGAAATGTTGGTCCAATGACACAGCCCCTGTGAGGACAAAGACAGGCAGAGGAGCTATTGGCTTGGTTAAAGAGAACTGCAAAGCCTTCAGCTTTCGTTACTGCTCTGATGGGTAAAAGCTGGTCTCAGAAGCACAGTGCACATTTATCTTGTGTCCATGCATAAATCAAATCAAAATTGGTTGGCAAGCCTAAATACACTGTACCTTGAGTGTTTTCCCCTGGTGGCTTGTTGGATACACTGTCTCTGCTAAATCTCTCTGCTTTTGAAATAGCCCCAAAGGCAGACAGGAATACACAAGCATCATGCTAAATATTTGCTACTTGTTCAAAGGTTCTCTAATTGTCAGAGTCCTTTTGCTCTAAGTACCCAACAATATTTCTCCTGCTGCAATCAAGAGAACTAATTTCTTCCAAACCCTGGACCTCCCAAACCGGGTTACAAGAATAACCTGCTACCCGATAGGATCTGCTATTGCTGTCACAGATCTCTGGCCCCTGTATTATGTCTTCATCATCATTCCATTCCAGAAGAGTTTCAGAGTTGGGTATTTGCTTATCCTGTATCTCTGAGCTATATCCTAATGCTGATCACACTCTAACAAATACCACTTCATTCTTATCTGGATATTCCTACTTAATTATGTTAGAAGCTTCCTCAAAAAGAGGATGCAGCGTTTGGCTGAAATGGCAGCAATCAGCATAAAAATTAACTAAAGCAACATCTGCCTCATGTAAAATGTCATCTGTATTTCCACCATCTAGACTTGTCATTTCAGTTCTTATCTGGTGAGACCACACCTGCAGACACTGGTCCAGGTTGCTCAGAGTGGTGGTAGATGCCCCATCCCTAGCGGTGTTCAAGGTCATGTTGGATGAGGCTCTGAGCAACTTGATCTAGTTGAAATTGCCCCTGCTTATTGCAGAGGTGCTGGACTAGGTGACTTTCCAACCCAAACTATTCTATGATTCCCCCTTGCAAACAATTACATTTCATTTGCTGCTGCAGTTGCAAGGAGGCAAGGTCAAGCTGAAGTCAAGGTTAAAAAGTGTTGGCTCTTAGTGTGGGGATGCCAGGATCAGAGCCAAGACTTAAGACCTTAGCATATCCTTTTTTTTTTCTCTGCTCCATCATAAAATGAGGTAGGTGGGAGATGATCACCCAGAGATAGTTATAAATGTGACCACCAAGCTCTTATAACCCTCCTCACCTGATAGTCAAGACCACAGGCTCAGGGGATCTGTCCATGTTGAACATGAATTCTTCCGTGAACTGCCCCAGGATGGTGGGTCTGAAGGAGATCCGGATGACTTGGTACCCGCCCAGCAAAATGATGCCCTCCTGCGGGGTAAAAGTGAAGCAGGATCCCAGAGCTGTAGCTGGAGGGACCAAGCTGAAGGGTGCATCGATGGCTCCTTTGTTAAGCAGGATTGCCTGCAGCACCAAGAAAGCAAAATGGAAATACGTGAGGAGAAGGCTGATTGTTTTTCTAATTAAACAATTTGTTTTCCAATTAAACAATTAACATCTGTAGAAGGCAGAAGATGCTGTGTGCTGCTGCTTGACAGAAGCCAAAGAAAATACAATACATCATGTTCTGCCTTTGGGTTTTTTCATGCAAAGCAGTGATAAGTTCACATAAACAGATTCACTGTAGTTTATTCCACTGACACAGAGCAGTCCACTTCTGACTTGCAGTGCAAAGGACCTGTTCAGCATCACCAAGTTGATCTAGACCCGTCTCTAAGAGCCATAAAGGGCAGTTGCATCATTACTACTGAATCATCACATGACTGCTTCTGCTCCAGATGAGTTGATCCTGCCATGGGTAGAATACATTCAGCATCCACTGCAGCCACCAAGTTTACTGCATGCAGAAGAAACCTCAGGAAACCCTATAAACAACTTCAGAGATACTCCCCTACTCTGCTGTGGTATATAATTTAGGTTTATTTTATTTTATTCTTTTTATTTTGATCTGATAGTTTCTCAGTCCTTGCTCAAGCAGACATGTCAAGAGAGGGCAAGAGTGAGGTGCATAGCAACTCCACCGATTTATGAATTCACTGTTATTCAGAAGAAAAAGCAAACTTGGAACCAAGCCAAGTTGGGAAATCAACTGCCTCAAACAAATGACACAATTCCACAGCATTTGTTGAGATTCACTTGCTGAGAAACACCTGCATCTTTCTGTCGAGTACCAGCATGAGCATACTGCCTCTCACCAACAAACATACCCAAAGCAAAGCTGTTCTAATTGCTGCAGGGTGAAATCCTGCCATTTCCCTGCACCTACCTATTTTCTTTGCATTTCTTTTCCCTAATTTTTGTCCTTGCAAAACTTGTCAGAAAAATTGAGTCAGAAGCAGAGAGATGTCCGTTACTTTTTTTTGTGAATATTCACATATTCAAACTCTGCAACGGTAACTTGAAAACTACTCTCTCATGTGTTTTACACCTTAATTACAAATTGCACTTAGGGATCCTATGCCAGGATGAAGTTTACCTCTGGTCTCACTGCTTAGTACAGCTCTAACAGTATCATCGACTTACTCACATTGTCTCAAGTAAGGAAAATAATAAATTGATGTAGAGAGAATCAATAAAGTATCAGCATTAAAAATGCACACGGAGCACAGTATTTTGGTAAGAAAACACCATATTGTGTCCTTCCCTGCCACAGTCAAGCTTTTAGAAAGTATCTGGCATGATGCATTGCCTTATCCTCTATCTCCTTCAGTTGCTCTGCCATTTGTTTTTGCAGAAGACTTGATGCTGTTGGGGAGGGGGGAAGGCAAACATGTAGAAGGTTCCTTTGCTTCATTTCCATAAATTCTCTGCTCTTTATAGAGCCAGCAATGCACCAAGTCTGAAGTGTGGCAAGAGACTGGTCAGAAAGGGAAAGCACTCCCAACTTCTTTGCAAGGGACAGCTCTAAGCTGGACAGCTTTCCTTCGATTCCCAGGAATCAGTGGGATGCACTTAACTGAAAACCGTTTGCAACGGACTCAAGTTCAAACACAGTAAATCTGTTCCAGCAGCTTTTTAATAGCCAGAGTACAAAGGTGCATCTAGGGCTGAAACAGAAACCTCTAAATACTTACCTTTTTGACCCAGTGTTGCTTTCATGTATCAGGTTTGGTTGGGTGGTTAGTTGTTTTTCTGCATTAAACCTCCCAGCTGATCTCAAAGGGAGGTTGCCAAAAAGCAGGGATCAGGGCTTCATGAACAACATATGTACCTTTCAGACCTCATCAAAAGTATCCAGACTCCGTGATACCCCCCAGATTTGACTATTAAGTCAAATATTCCCTGCTCACAACTGCCAAAGTTGCCAGAAATCCTGTTAGGTCCACAAGGCTCACTGCTGCCCCAGGAGCCATCACCATCCACCCCAAGCCCTGCAAACCCCTACTGCTCACCTCATAGCTGAGAGCTGAGCCAACAAAAACCTGCCCGATGTCCAGCAGGTCAAAGTTGAAGTGGAGCTGGGGCCCGATGCCTTCCCCGCTGATGCACAGGGGCAGCCTGGTCTCACGGCCTGGGGAGAGAGAGCCCTTTCAGTACAATTCCCTCTGTTAGCCTCAATTTTCCAGGTTGCCTCAGTGCTAGGCCAGCTCAAGATGCTGAAGGATGCCTTGCGGCTGGTTTCTCGTTTCTAACCAATCCCTTGGGCTGGTTTGTAATTTAGTGATTGGTTTGCACCCTGAAAAAGTGATGCTGAGTTTAAAACAAGATCTCTGAATCTCTTTCCATGGCTTCCATGAGCTTTGACATCCGTTCAGTGAAGGCACAAAGCTCAGGAAACAGAACAGAAGGTAAGAACCTGCTGTCTATACTGATGCAATCAGAGACAACAGCACAGGCCTCGAGACACATGAGCCCAAGCAAGGTGAAGCTCCCTGCTAACAGTGACACGCACATCTGAGAGCAGGCAGAACATTTCAGCCAGTGCCTGTGCCTAATACACAGCTCTGTATCAGGATGCTCCAGGGTTCATGTCCTGCAGCAGTGCCTAAATAAGACAGGGCTTTAGGATCCCCAGAGAGGAGAAGCACTCACCTATCCCATCAAGACACCAAGAGCTCATCTTTGTAAAGACACCTTACTTGAAGCATGCTGAGCAGTTTTGGAAAACCAGCTTTCTCACTCCTGAGATCAGATAAGCCATAAATATACTGCTAAAATGCATATCCCTTGTTGAAAGGCAATCGAGACTGCAAGGCTTAGAGCTAAACTCTAAGATGCTAATTTTCTTCTTTCAGTCTGCTAAGATGACATAGTGCAGGACATTTCAGTCAGAAGGCTGTGCTGAACCATTGGGGCAGCGTGAAGTGCCTGAATCCTAGGCTCAAATTTTGGCTTGGATCTCCCTGTCATCCCATTCTACTCTGCATGGAAAGCAAGTAGCACAAGGAGGAGAAGAAAGCCCCCAAGTTGTACATAACCTTCACTGTAGCTTTTCTGCAAAGACACACTCTATCCTTCAAGCTCCTTTTGTGCAGTACTCGCCATTAGCTGAAGATCACTGATTGAAAGTTGATTATTTTTTTTTAGATCTGCTGCACAGTTATTCCAGAATGTTCCAAATGAGTAACTAAAGTCTCTTACTGCATAGAGCAGCCTGCATGTGACAATACGGTGAATAGATGACAACTTGAAAACAACTCCCCTAGAACAGCCTTTGCAATGATTGCTGACTTCAATCTTGCAATCCTGGGGTGAGGATGTTTGATAATGTTCAAAGCCAGGAAGGAAAAACTGAGAGCTTTTGTGCATTGCAGCTATTTTTAAGTGGATCCAACCTAAGCCCACCTGAAAGCAGAGATGATCCTATGCTTCACAGCTCGGGCATTAATTGTAGGGCTGTGTATTTGTTTCACAGGCACTGCAAAATGGGCAGTGTTGGGTGCTCACTGTCAAAACATTTCTCTATCTTGCATCATGTGTGGCTTAATTTTCATTAAAAACTCTAGGTCTAAACCACCAAAGGTTTAGGAAATGGCAAAGATTTCTAAGTGACAAGCTTTTGCCCATGATCATGCTGATCGAAAAATCAGTGGCAATGTTTCCCCATTCTGCAGTAAGTCCTCAACCTCTCCAGAAGGTCCATGGAAAACCATCCTTTCTTCTACTCCTACACTGATCCTGGAACTTTAGGAAGTCACAGAAATTTTGCTCTTCCTCCTTCCAGGTGAACCTCAGAGAGTGCTTTTCCCAAAGGAGGAGGAGCAGACCAAAATACATGCAGCATTCAGGACAGCTGAGAGGAAAAACAACCAAACCAACAAAACAAGTGTCTTTGCTGGAAGCTGGGGCTTTCAGGACCATCCAGCCCTTGCCTAAGGCCTGGGTATAGCTGGGCTGTGCTGCTCCCACTGTAAAACGTTCTAGACCACACAGACCAAGGGAATGGAGTGACTACAGCCTCCTTGTCCTCAATCCCAAAGCCACACCTGGCACTGCGGATTGAGAA
>NW_009923072.1:9186-21793 GCF_000696875.1 Nestor notabilis | reverse complement strand
GAATAATACCTTGGGACATCATGTGGGTGTACAGTTTGGCATTGCTGCCTCAAGTTTAAATAAATAGGGTGTAAGTGGCCCAACAGCATAGGACTTTGTTGCCAAATTCCTTAACTCCTGCTACTTTCTGACACTCCTCTTCTTGTTCACAGAATGTGATTGATTTGGAACATGATTCCCATCTGACCATGTTAATAAACAGAGATCCACAATTTACATGATGCAGGACATCACAAGGTAAAGGAGTGATCATCATTTGGGGTTTTGCTTCTCCCTGCAAAAGTGGCTTAGAAATGGGTTTTGGAAGAAATCAGATGTAACCCAATATATTTCCATATGCAGGGGAAAAAAAACCAACCTAAAAATAAAAAAAAAAATAAAAAAATAGGTTTCTGAAGCCTCTAACGTGTGCTTCCTTCCAGTTCCTACAGTTTTATTTGCATGAATAACTAAGAAAGTAAATTTTGAGCTGAAATATTTGCCAAGAGCAAATTTCAAACCTCTTCAAACCAGCTTTACAGATGCATCCTCCAGAAAAGGAGCCTGGTTGGTGTAGGACCATGGGCCTTGCACCCCTTCCTCTTTGATGGGAAAACCACAGTGTTCCCTGGATTTGACAGTCATCTCCCACTCCCATAAAACACCTTAAGCAGCAACATTCAGAGACAGAGAGGAAGGACAAGGCAACCTGAAGCATGTAGCCTGCCACGGGCATCCCCTGCACTGTGCTAGCACAGCAAAGCAATTACCTCTGTAAGAGCAGAGGTGGTACATACTCCGGTGGGTCAGTGATAACTGCTCCCAGAAGAGGACTTGACAGCACCTCTGTAAGACAGGGCAAACATAAAGCCTGTCTAGCAGACTGCTCTACCCTGCTGAGTACAGCAAGCCCTGTGCAACGCTACCCGGAGGCACCACAGACTTAAAGCTCCGAGGT
Source organism: Nestor notabilis (assembly GCF_000696875.1). NCBI lineage: Eukaryota > Metazoa > Chordata > Aves > Psittaciformes > Psittacidae > Nestor > Nestor notabilis. The sequence continues at coordinate 20,856 of NW_009923072.1, read as the reverse complement.
GACAACTCTCACAGGGAGAAAAGCATGTGCTGGCCAGGAGTGGTCCTTCCGCAAACACCCCGCGCTCCACAGGGCTCAGCCACCCTCAGTCTGCCTGCGTTTGGGTAGTGGGAGGGGATCCAGGCTCAGAGACCACATTTTAACTCAGTTCCAGCCACCTCAGGAGTCTGATGGGGAATCCACAGAGTGCTCATCTTGGAGGGAAATGGTCTACAGGGGCTTAGTGCTCATTCACTAAAAGCTGCTCTGCTGTGTAGCTCTCGGGCCTTTACAGACACATCACAGCAGAGGAAATGATGGCAAACCCATGGCATGAAAGCTTATCCCTTCACTGCTTTGATTGTTCTGGGATCAGTGATCCAGAGCCAGGCATCCTGAACCCTGGCCTTGGACAGGAGAGGACAGTGGGCATGTGCCAGCACTGCCCTGCTGACCACTCCAGCAATGACATGAGAACTGAGCTGGAAGAGTGTGCCTTCACCGTGGGTAACAGGAGCAGGAGAAAAGAGCTGTACCTGAGATGTCACAGTAGACTCTTTCTTGATAGACTTTGGCTTCTCGAGGTTTAAAGATCACTTTGATTTCAGCCGAAGAATTTGGCCAGACATCTCCCTCCTGAAACAGAAAGAGACCATTTATCTTCAAAAGTCTCATATTTTGTTTTCAAGCACAGTTCTGTAAGCCTTTATGTAGAGCATCAATGAAAAGCAAGGAGCAAGCAAACACCCATTGACAAAATTTGTGAGAGAGCTTGGAAGCTGCTGCAATAAAAACTTTCTAAGTAAGTCCCTCACCTTTACTGGCACCTGATAAAGGCATCGTGTTAAATTAGGGCTAGATGGAAGCAACCAAACTGGCTCACACTCTAGCAAATCAAGCAGGATTTCTCTAGAGCTACAAGCTCGTCTAACGAAAAGGTACCTCTCTTCTCCAAACTCTCCCTTGTACCTCTGTATCACTATGGCTTTGTGAACATTTTTACTCAGACCAGAAGAGATTTAGCAAATCAAATGGATTTTTCCATGACTGGTTATGAAGGTGCTTCCTCTTGTGCTCTTCACCTTTCCATGCATATAAGTATTTACTGTACTGTGGTGAATCAGGATGCTCAGCACCTTGCAGAACAAGCCCTCCTGGCTGGTGACCAATGGAGAATAGACTCCTTGCCACTGAGAGCTGCTTCTGCCCTGCAGTGGGAGTGGTCACGCAGCACATAGGCTCTTCCAGCTAATGGAGGATCCAAGGAAGGAGCAGAGGGCCTGTTTCTCTCTGCAAGGTGCACACAGTCATGTTTCCCTGAGCACAGGCTCTAACAAGAAGAGATGGGATTTGCTTACAGCTCCACACCTCTTTCAACCAGCAAGCTCTTTTCCTTCTCATGCTCTAATGGATCTAAGTCTGGGCCATGCTACCAGTGTCTGGAACTGTCTACTGCTTCCTCAGGGTCTTCTCCCAAAGAGTCCTGGCACCGGCACTCAGTCCCAGGGAGCCTTGTTGCACATTTCTGTAGGAACCCCTTGTTTCTAAAGGCTCTCACTGCTTGCAACTGGTTTAAACAAACCTACCACTTATATCCCTTCAGCCCCTAGCATTGCAAATGTCTGTTGACACAAATACAGGCACTTCTGACAACTGTAAGAATACTCTAGAAGAAGATGAAAAGAGCAGAGTTATTTTTCTATCAGCAAAGTGTGGCTTTGATTCTGCTTGCTGTTGAGTAGCCTCAGTACTTAGTCCAAAAGCCTTGAAATGACTGGAGCCTCCAGCACTCCTGCAGCATAACTATTAAATAAATACAGTACTTCCCATCAACTGAGCACTTACAATTCAAAGGACAGGCCCCACAAAAATGAAAGAGCTATAACATGGTGAGTTCTTGGGCTGCAGCTGCAAATAATACCCTAATGCACAGCCTGCTGGGAGTCAACAGAACAGAGGAATAACAGAGAAAGTAATTTCAAACACCAATAAATCTGTAATAAGGAAAGTCTGAAAGGATAAAGTCACTTGGATTCTTCTCAAAACCAAGGGCAAACACCTTTGCCAGACCAAACACATTTCATATTTCTATCCAGCAGGCAACTGGATAAGATGAAGCCTTAGTACATGACAACACACTTGCTTGAGGAAGCAACTTGGGGACCCCAGCCTGCAACCCACAGTCATATGGGTCAACAGAGGTGTGCAAGTGCAATTGTGCTGACCCTGGTGACTCTCAGCCTTACTCTTCCTTCGAAAAAAAAAAATAAATGAGTTTTACCTATTTTAAAAGAAATAAGAGGTTGGGATTATTGTAGGGTTTACTCCAATATGAGAAGGGATGTTGCACTGCTCATACAGCAGGCATCCTTCTTATCAGATCATGCAAATACACAGAATGAGAGCCCTGTTTGATTGAAGGACATAGGGTTTTGCTTGCATCAAGAGAAAAGTAAAATGTTTCCTGTACCTATATGCAATAGAACTCAAAAAGCCAATTTAAACCTGCCAGCTTTGTGTTCAGGCTCACAGGTGACACTGGAAGAGAGATTCCAGTACCTAAAAGGGGCCTACAAGCAAGCTAGGTAGGGACTTTTTATGAGGACATGTAGTGACAGGACAAGGGGGAAATGGCTTTAAACTGACAGAAGAGATATTTAGATTAGATATTAGGAAAAAAATTCTTTACTGTGAGGGTGGTGAGACACTGGCACAGGGTGCCCAGAGAAGCTGTGGCTGCCCCATCCCTGGCAGTGTTCAAGGCCAGGTTGGACAGGGCTTGGAACAACCTGCTTTAGTGGAAGGTGTCCCTGCCTGTGGCAGGGGGTGGGAACTAGATAAGATTTAAGGTCCCTTCCAACCCAAAACGTTCTAGGATTCTGTGATTCAGACATGGTATAAATCTAGGTTATATGAAGGGATTGGTATTTCCATGATGAAACTTGGGCTGAATTTGGCCTCCTTTCCTCAGAGGCCATTTCATTCTTCAAGCCACTATGTGAACTGACAGTGCTCTAATATCCCTGGGTAATCCCCACACGCTATGTGTAAGGTGTGCCCTGACATATAATAATTGATACCTCTGCACACTGCAAGGACACCTAGTAAGTGCTCTTAATTTATAGCCCTTGCAGCAGAGCTCAGCTTTGGGCAGGCTCTTGCTGCCTATGTTCTCAGCTATTGCTTACCACTGGCTCAATGGTGAAAACATCATTGGAGAAAAGCCTGGAGTCTTCCTGCACCTTTCTCACCTGGTTCTCAAAGGTGCGCATAAGAAGGGAAAGACGCCCTTGGAGAGTGGGGTCCACCCCACCTTCCTTGTGAGCACAATCTGTCTTGTCCTCTTCCTGTCTCTGCAGCCTGCAGCCACAGGGACAGACAAACCAAGCAGGCAATTGAGTAAGCAACATAACTTGCAGAGACTGTTGTGTACGTGCAGGAGCAGCAAAGTACTCAGGGAAGAACAGCAGCAGCTCAGCAAGGGGCTGACCCCAAGCTGCAGGCCCCTAAATGGATCTGATTATTACTGGTCATTCGCTAGCACAGCCGGTAGTTTTATGCCACACTTACAAGCTAAGAAGAGGTTTCTGAAAGCCAGTAGCCCTCAAGAGAGCCTCCTGGCTCAAAGCCAGTGCCCCAACCAATGGAGATTCCACCAACAACCTCAACTGGCTTTTTCTACCACAGGGCTACTGGGGGGGTCAGATAAAGACTGAGGAGAACACACTGCAATGCTTCAGTGGGAAGGGGAGAAGCAGCTGGGTTTCAACTGCAGGGTACAAGCATCACACTTTTTTTTCTACCTTTTTGGACCTACAAGGATAAGGAAATTGAATCTGCTCTGTCGCCTGTACTGCTTTCCACCAGAGGCTCTTGGAGCACTTCAAATGCAACCTAATGAACTCAGGCTTAGTGCAGTCCCAGGTAATGAGTGTTGACACCTTCCTCAGCCTCAGGGACCCTCCATAGCCCAAGGATCTCTGAACCTCAGTAGTTTGCAGCTCCCAGACCTGAATTTGCTCTCTGAGGAAATCCAGTGGTTGCAATCAACCTTTCCTCCCCAAAACATCATCCTCAGATAGAGTATGGGTGGAACTGGATGGAAGTGTTAACCTCAATTACCCTGAAGCCCAGAGACACATGCCCTGATGCTGTGGGTGGGTTTACTTGTCCTAAACCATTCAAAAGCACCAACACCCCTCTGAAGCCATGTTAGTTTTACCCTTGGGCAGTGTATCTCACTGAAATTAATCTTTCAAACAAACCTCAGCTTCTGCTGATCCTCCTCTTCTTGGTTAACAAAAGGCTTCCACTGGAAGTGGGCTATGATTTCACTCTGATTGTGGATGACCATGGATCTGTGGTTTGACAGTGTGAGGTAAGTCTTCTCAATGGTCAAGGAGTTCCTGTCTAGCCTTATGTCGACATCTACAGCTGCTCCATAAAGGCTTGTGTGAATATCCTCACCTGGAACAAAGCAAATGAAAGTCTCTGCTCATCTCGTTTGCTGATGGAAGTATAAGGAACAGAGCAAACCACAGGCAACAGAAGAAAGAGTTACAGCTTTTAGATGCAGCAGTTCCACAGATGAGGACATTTATCACATCCTGATAGCTGCATGTGGTACAGCATGAGGATGTCCTGACATCACCTTAAGCACCTTATTTCTGGGCGTGTTTGTAGAGATCTATCACCAAGGTGTCAACATTTACCGTGAGATTTATTCTGACTGCCTGGCAAAGACATGCCCAATATACTACTTAATAAATCAATCAGCCTTCAAGCTGCTCTTCTGCTTCTCAGCAGATGCTGATTGATCCACAAGGAAAGGGGGCTAAAGAAAGGTCAGTTCTGCCCTGAAACACATCCAGAGTTATTGAGACTTAAGAACATGTTGGTGATTTCCACTGATGCTAGAGTAGGCAAGCTGTGGTCCAGGGTGACCTGCAAAGAGATGAAACCCACATTCTTCCAGAAATCTGTTATGTGCTAAAAATGGGTAACGTGGCATCACAAGGAAATCTGTTTCTGTGCATACCTGAACCAAACAGTCAAAAGGAGGTTCCTAACATCCAAATGACCCTCCTATGACACCCCCCCTCCAGCTGTGCACATGCAGCCAACTCTGTGGGTTGCTTTAGTGGGGCTTTTGTCAGGAGGAGTGTTACACTGCTGTGGAGCTATAAAGCTCTTGAAAAAAAACCTCAAGCACGTGAAGCACAAACTTAATTCCCTCTCATGTACCCTCAGTGACAGACCATTTGTCTTGAAATACAAGGCCCTGGAGAGGCGCAAAGGCCATACTCTGTTTGCAAGGAGTTGGAACAACCTTATCTAAAACAGTATTCAAAAAAACCCCCAACATTATTACAACAGTTCTAGAAAAGGGGAACAAAGGCAGGAAACAGTTGCTACCTACTGGCTGTGTTGACATAAACAAACACTTTGGAGAACAACTACACTCACCCATCAATCTAATTGATTTGAACTATAACAGACCATCGCCAATCAGGTGTATAAAGTATTAGCTCCCAGTCCTTGGCCTGTTGCAGTGTTGCTATTGTTAAGGTGCCAAGTCAACATATAATTGCACAAACTCCTATTTATACCTTTTTTTTTGCCTACAGGATATGCCTCCTTCCACTCACCTTGAAGCAGACATATAAGAACATAAAAGTCTGACAGAACCCAGCCATGCTGCTGGGAATTCCCACAAGAAAAGAAAGAAAAGCACAACATGCACTCACCACCTGCAATAAGCAGACAGAAAATCCTTTGTCAAGTTTTTAAAGGCCCAACAGAAACCATTTAGAGATGGAGGCTCTCTGGGAGTCTGGTGGGACACTGTCTCAGGTCAGGGTGTGCTTCTCCACGCTCCAGCCTAGTGCTCATCAACATGAGGGTGATCACATTTGGCCCTACAGGTAGCAAGCAGCAACGGGAAGGAAAGGCTGCTGGGGACACCATACTTTCAGGACCAGCAAAGCTGAGAGGCAGATGAGCGAGGCAGATGAGCAAGGCAGAGCCTTCTCCTCACGCAGGGCAGGACAAGCTCAGCTCAACATAACCTCCAGCTCCTGTTGTGCTGCACTGGAGAAACATGCTTAGCTGCTCTCTTCTGCTGTATAGGAATAACCTGTTGTCAGAGAGCAAGTATTGCTCCCCAGGGCTCAGGAGGGGAGACATTACTTCATCCAGTTTCTACAAGTACAGTAACTAACCCAGTGCAGCAAAACTCAAACTCATTGGCAACTATGGAGCCAGAGGCAGACGCCACCCACATCTTCTACCTGCCCTTGAAGTAATAATCAAGGATCTGAGGCCGAGCTTTCCCTTCCTTGCCCTGGGTGTGCAAAGCCACATAGGATGCTCTGAGCCTGGCCTGTGATACACAGCAAAACAAGCTGAGATTTGCTTTAGGACAGCTCCTGCTCCAGAACTGTGAGCTCTCCTGTGAGTTGTGTAGGAAGTTGAGGGAAAACAACCAAGTGCCAAATTCGCAGCTGGTTCATTAGCAGGCTTTTAGCACAAGGCTGGAGACTTCCAGCAGGACTAAAACCATCAAGAACTACTCCTGAGCCTCATGTTACCTCTCTTGTGGAAAAGCTGTTTTGTGGGGCTCCACACCAAGGGGAGACAGGCCAGTAATGGAGTGGACACTCCTGCCTGAGGGCTGGTTCCTCTTGGATATGCTGTCTCCTAAGATTCTCCTATGTGTACTGCCTCTGATCTCTTCTCTCAAACAGGGCGAGATCTGCCCCAAGGCTTTTGATTCTGTATTAGCCTCACAGCGCCACCAAAGGAAAATGCTCTCCATAATTACTCTTATTACTGACAGCAATAAAAGCATCTCACTATATAGTGTCTGTCAGCCCTGCACAAGCTCAGGGGTGCTTTATTAATTACCAAAGTTTCCTGTGCTGACAAAGAGATCCCATGGGATGTGGCAACCAATGGGGAAAAACTGTACAGAGTAATTTCAGCACTGAACAACAGATCTCCTGGACTAGAAGCACATTGTAGCACCTTGCCATGAGGTCCAGTGGGCACTGCAGGCACCCACATACAAGCACAGAATCGGGTCCTACACCTTGAAAACCAGCCATCATACCATACTGGGTACTTCTTGGAGACTGAATCAGGATTCAGGGAGCTCTGAGCACAGAAGTGATTCTCTTTCCACAATTCCCAGCATCTCTTCAGCAAGTCTTGTCTCTGGTGGCCTCCTTCACTTGCATGGAGCATCTGCCATAGAATTTACTGTTTCTGGGTGCTATGGGACTGGTGAATTTGTTTTTCACCTCTGCCACAGCTCTGGGAACCTGTTACATATCTCCGTAGCCACATGTCCCTGAGCAAAGCTCACTCTGCCACACCAAGCTTGTGCTATATTATCAGGCTGTAATAAAAGTTGTGACTGCAGCAAACTGGGTTTGATGTATGAACAGCAGCACACACAGCACCTAGCTTGGGCATCTCACTTGAACACTGCTTGAGAGCTAAAAGAATAAATAAGCTTTATGAATCCTGACTTGGTTGAGACTAGACTTAAATCCATAAACTTGTTTTCCCACAGCTGCACAGGGTGGCTAAAAGTCACTGGGGAAGGGCCAAGGACTTTCAGTGGCACTGAGTGATAAACCCTTTCCAAACCTGCATGTGTACTTGGCAGGCAGGCTTCAGAAACCCTTCCTGAAGCCATAACCTGCTGTTAAGGAGATGAATAGGGATGTGCTGTAGTCCAGAACATCCCAAGTCACCTTCATTTCAGTGTGCACTGGGATTTTTCACACCCAGCCACATGTACGTGGGGAAATGGAGGAGTCTGGCCATGTAAAGCACTGAGGTTCAAATTTTCATTGTAAATCATTATGCTTTTAGCAGCAGTAATGTAAAAAATTCAGTAGTTCTTTCAAGGAAGTGATACCGACATCAATGAGCCTCTCTCTGTGTGAGCATAAACCATTCTCTGTGAATAGGTCATTAACTGAAAAGTATCAAACAGATCTGTGAAAACTCAGAAGGCTGCAAAGAGCATTTGAAAGATACAGGAATGTTTTTAGAACTTCTACAAACTCAAGACAATTCAAATGCTCTCCTTGGGGCTAAAGTGTCACAGTGTCACCTAGGTTAGGCCATCCTGCTTCCCACAGCTGGAGTTCAGGAACAGGGACAACACAAACCTCTCTTTCAGGCAAGAGAAAATGCACACCAAGTGCATTCACACAGCTGAGCAAATGCTGGGTTCAGCATCATAAGATACCTCTGCTGAAGCAAGGCTTCAGAAGCATTTTAACGTCGCACCTTTTTCTTGTGTTTCTCCCACTTACTCTTGAAGCGAAATTTAACACTGGAAGTATTTCTGTGGCCTGATCCTGGAATGAGATTCCCTAGTATAAACATTATACCTATGTTTGGAGGCAGTGAGCACTTCCTGCCAAATCTCAAGTGCCCTCTAGACCCAGCTGCTTTAGCCCTGATGTTGTGAAGTGTGGGATGTAGACTGGTAGAGGGAAACAGAAAAAGGCTCTGTGGCAAGACAGCGGAGAAGCACTACATGGGACAGAGGTGTGTAAGAGACAGTGAGCATTGGAAAGAGCCTGACAGACATGTGCGTTCCCCACACCACACACAGCTCCGTCTAGGAGTAAGACTTCACACATGCATATGTGCACTAGTGGAGAACCAAGGTTCCGCCTTCCTCCACTCAGCAACTCTGAGCAAAACAGGATTCCAAAAACCTCATTCCTGTCTGAGGGGATCCACTTTAACAACCCCCTCAACACCAACTATTCTTCACTTTTCTCTGAGGTAAAGGGGGCAGGGGAGGTGCACCTGGAGAGGGAATTAAGGTGGCTGGGACAACGGGAATGATGGTAGATGACTGTCACAGAGGGGGTGCTGTGTGGAGAACACTGTGCTGACACCAGGGTCTCCCTGGGGATGGGCTGGCACACAGCAACACAGGGCACAGAGAACAAGGCCAGACTCAGCCTTTGTCCCTTATCTGCTCACTTGTAAGCACTGAAGCATGCAGACGTTTTGAAAGAAGATGTTTTAGAAGTGGCCTGCAAAATCTTGCAAAAGAAGTTTAACATTATTCTACTTAGGAAGGGCTCTGTTTGGAAGGACACAGGGAGGGTGCACCATGCAGCGCCTAGCTCTTACCTGTGTCATAGTGAACTATCAGGAATTGGGAATAATCGCCAGTCTTCAGCGGGTGAAACTCCACTGTTACTTGCATGACTTCATCAATCCCAAGAGTCCCAATGGAGGGATCCACGGAGAAAGGGCTGCAACACAAAGAGAAACATCAGGACTATCGTGGGAAATTTGAGGACTATATTCCTTTTGCAATCTAGTTCACTTCAGCTCACTTGTGCAAGCAAGGAGCAAGCAAACCACAGTCAGTAGAAGCAACACAGAGCATACAGGATCCTCTGAAGAGATCCAGCCCTCAGAAGATCCCATGGTATAACATGACCTCATCTCCCTCATACTCTGCATCCACTTCTCTGCAGTGAGGCTCCAGAGTCTGACTCCCAGCTGTACTATCAGAGAACAGGTTTTGAAGAAGACAGAGGGGAGAAAGAACTATTTGGATGCACAACTTGACGCTGACTTCACATCAGGTATTTGACGAGGGGACCACTAAAATGCCACGTGCTTGTGGCCTCCCAGAGAATAGGTGTACTTGGCTGATAGTGGTATGTAACCATTTCAGAAGGTTATTTATGATCAGGAGGTTGCAAGCTGGCTACTAACATATTCTAGCCCTCTCCAGGAAATCTTGGAGAGAGAAAGCTCTAGAAGAAAAGGCCCCCAAACCATGCACCAGATATTTGCTGCATCTTTCACCTGTACCCTCAATAGCATTCTGGTTTGGGGCTGTAATGCTGCTTTGAAGCCAGTGCCTGCTCCTCTCCGCTTAAGAGCTCCTTCTACTTAAGAATATTTGGTCCCAGGAACCAGACCAAACCCACTGGAAACAAAGTTCCTGGACTACACATTGTTACTGCCTGGCCTCAAAACCCATTGCTTTGATCTACGACCTCTGGTTGCACTTGCTGATATAGACACAGCTGTTAATAAATTCTTCAATGTCTCTATGACCAGCTCATAGTGTGCCCATTTCTCAACACTGTGTTTGGGCTACATAAACTGTGCTCCTAGAGTTGTTGTCTGCCATCAGCAATCAAGTTGCCTTCCTATGTTGGCTCTTTCGATCTAACAGAATCAGTTGTGCCAGATGCTGCTCTGGAGACACCATTGCAGTATAAAACTTCACTGCATCTTGCAGACTTTTCTCAAAGGTTGCATCATGCTTAAAACACTAAACAGCAAAACCCAGGTGTCCTGCCCATCTCCAGCTATGGCTGCAATACTGCAGCTCAGATGCACCAATTCCCTTCTGTTGCTGTTTACCAAGTATATTATCACACACTAGTGTTTGGCACAAAAAAGATGAGCTCCTTTACCTCTGAGTGCTGATGCTGTAGCAAGCCTTCCGATTACCGATGTTGCGCACCAGCAGAGTTTTCTGGGTGCTGAACTTAACTGGACACTCTGAGAAGTTCACCTGGTCAGGGAAGTCCAGGATGGCTCGGGCACCTATTGCTCGAATAGGCACAATAAACTTTTCCCTTTCTGTGATGCAGATGAGCTGGTGGAAATAATCCTGCAGGGAAAGAAACAATCTTAGACAGTGGATTTAGTACCACCCCCATGGCAGGAGAAAAACTGGTGTTTTCTGCGACCTTAACAGTAGCATTCAAGAATGTATGAGCACTTTTTGCCTTAATGACCTTTCATTCCAGTAGCATGACTTGGACAGGGCTGTTAACTTGTACAGAAGAGACAACCCCGTTGATTCATCTGCTTTCACAGCAAGCTGGCAGCATCAGACAAAATTAGCTCATACTTTGATTCTGATTCTTTACCAAAGTAATTCCATGCAAGGGATCAAAGCAGTAACAGGGTCTGCTTTGATCACCACTGCAGGTTATTAAAGGCACTGCTAAGAACTCAGTTGTGACACAGCACTAAATCCAATCCCAGCAATGCAGCGACCTTGTGAAAGCTTGGCAGGGGATTCTCGGGTCCATTTTGCAAAAGGCCTTTGCCACATGCATGATCAACAGTTTGTCTTTGGTGAAATACTTCACAAGCTGGACACGAGCATTTTTCACGTCAGGTGAACATAGGGTATGTGTGTATTTCCCTCCATTTCCCATGCCATTATAGTGACAAGGCTGGGGCCACGCATGCTTAAAAAAGCTATCTGATCCACCTCCCCATCCCAGAACTGGCTCTGCCCTATACCCAAACTATCCTTGTGAGATGTTTGAGGAGTACACTAACAATTCCACCCCTGCCCTCTGCAGCCTATTCCATCTTTACCCTAGACTTAAGAGAGTTCCTCCTGAGCCTAATCTCAATTTCCCTTTACCTCTCACCCTAGCCTCAGGGGATGCAGGAAATAGCTTTGCTTCCTCTCTGCTGCATGGTTGATGCCTTAGTCCTGTCTCGCTGGTAAGATCTCTAGACTTGGTGCCTTGTTCTCATGCTTACGTGAGGCAGGTGGCACCAGGAGCTGCAGATGGCACACAGACAGACATCCCTACCAGAGCAAACTCAACCGTACTACTCCCAGTCATTGGCTTGGTCAGAAAAGAGCCAGACATTCCCCCC
>NW_009923072.1:0-9155 GCF_000696875.1 Nestor notabilis | reverse complement strand
AGCAGGAGAAGGCAAATCAAATCACTAACAGCATTTTCCCGTAAGGATGTACAGATCCATCCCCAGATGTACAGTGTGGCATTGCTGTGCTGGAAGTATCGCCTTGCCCCCAGTGAAACCAGTGGTCAAACTGCTGCAGTAGGGCTAGGAGCCACTGCCTCCAGCAGCTCCCTTACTGGTGACTTGGTAAGAGCTCTGCCTCTTATCACCTGCTTGCTGTCCTGATCTTTTCTCCTCAGTGCTTTTAACTCCTTTGATATTTTTGTAACTGTTGAAGTACCAGCAGACAATTTGATTTAGGAATTGCACACAGCAGCAAACTCCCTTAATCAGAACCAATCCAGATTCCTTTGCACTTGGGATTTCCTGCTTCTATACTTGTCCTCTTCGAGCCTGGAAGGGACCTAAGGCAGCCAGATGAGGCACAGACAGGAAGCTATTGCTATAACACAACAGCTAAACCTTAAACCCTCAGCTAGGGTTTAAGGTCACCATAACAGATGCTGTCACATCCAAGACTTAAAGAGAATAAAGAAGGATCTTTTCTTTTAGACATCTAAGATATTCAGACTGGAAACTGTGTAAGGGCTTTTGCTTCTTGCATTTGGAAGGTAAAATGCCAGGAAGGGAATACAGGAAATTACCTACAGAACTGAATATCACATTTCAAGGACAGCATTTCATCTTCAGCAAGTCTTTCTGAATTAGCAATTCTGTACTCAATTTTGCATCCTAAGCCTTCTACACTAAAAGCTAAGGACAGCCCGCGTGAATTCAAAGCATCTATTACCTGGGCACTTCACGTCCTGGACTGTCTACATGATCAGATGTAAGTAACATAACATGAGGACACGCAGGAACACAGGGTGGCACAAGAACACCCACACTGTACAAGCATGGGTAACTAGGGACCACAGGGCAGTTCCTCTTCAGGTTTCTCTACCCATGCTGTCTGAGGATAGGACAAAGTGTTCAACTAAACCTAAGCAGCAAATGGAAGATGAGAAAACAGTTATGCTCAAAGGAATCTTGCACCTACGGCTTGGTGTGGAAACATCAGCTGGTGCAGAGCTATCCCCTAACATTGGCTCTCAACCAAAGTCATGCAAAGAGGCAGCAGGATGCTGGTGGAAGGAGTCAGCCGGCCTGCCCTCATTTCCCTGCAGTGCTTCCTCCTTTCCATGCCGTGTACAAAATCCCTCTGTATAACAAGCCTCCGGATAACACCCGTGACCCTTCACATCACAGAGAATCAGACTTGCCAGGCCCACAGCACTGTTGTCCCAACGTCCCAGAAAAAAGTCCCTGCCATGTGCACAGCACATGCTCTGCCCTGAACTCACGGCTGGATGCAGGCAGATAAGTATCCTCAGGACAGAGCAGCTGCAAAGCTTGAAACTCCAGGGTATAAGAAAGCATCAGCTTTGCTCCAGCCTAGGGTTAGGCAGGGAAGTGGTTGCCAGACGGGAAAGAGAAAAGCTCTCTGGATCTATTCGTTCCTCTAGTACTTCCATAATAATTGAACCCCTACCATTCAGTAGAGAGAGGGCTAAACATCTTGTCAATACCTCTCCCTGACATTTCCCTACTGGTACATGTGCATCTTCCCTCATGAATGCTCAAGAAAGCACAGGGAGGGAAAGCACAGCCGGTCAGTCCCAACTGCAGTGGCCAGTGGCACCACACAATGCCAAGAGGTGACTAGCTGCAGACTGCCTGCCCACAGCCTGGAGAAAGTCTCATAGTGCACTATGGACTGTAACCCACAGAAAATGCCAGAAAGTACAAGAAAAATAGTGGCTTTAGGATAACGTGCTGCTGTCTCACTGCTGTGTCCAACATGATAAACACTAAAGGGACTGCAGTTTACAGAGGTGGTGGTCCTCACTCTGATCAGGCTCAACTTTGGGTCCTCCAAATAACTGGTCAGTTTTAAACAGACTTCTTCATCACACTTGTGATAGAATCATAAAATCAACCAGGTTGGAAAAGACCTTTAAGATAATCAAGTCCAACCGTTACCCCAGCACTGCCAAGGCCACCATTAAACCCTGTCACTGAGGGCCTCATCTACATGGTTTGTGAACACTTTTGGGGACAGTGACTCCACCACTGCCCTGGGCAGCCTGTTTCAATGCCTGAGCACCCTTTGGGGAAGGAGTTGTTCCTAATCTCTAACTGAAACCTCCTCTGTTGCAGCTTGAGGCCATTTCCTCTTGTCCTATTGCTTGTTCCTTGTTCTGTGTTTAAAATTATTGCAGCAAACACATCATTATGTAGCAATGGACAGATATGAGAAACCAACACTCTGAGAGGCCACTTTACCACAGAGAATACTCATGCCTGAAGCCAACAGACCTTACATTACGTATTCTAGCACTGAAGGATGAAAACAGTCAGAAACATGTAAGAGCCTCCAGCCTATGCGAGCATAACCTGCATCATGAGGAAAGAGTTTCTCTCAGTTCTAGATCCAGTGCAACTCCACTGAATCAGGACAGTTCCTCAAAACCCCCACCAGATACCCTGTTCTGAAACCAGCCCTGCAGGTCCACCTTCCACTGAAGGCACCATCTCTTGGGACCTCCAGTCTCACCTTGTTCTCCTCAGGGGTGAAAAGGATGTGGAAGGTTAAAGACATGCCAGGTGCTACCTTATGGCTCCCACCATCGGGGCTGATCAACTTGAAATAAGGCGAGTTTTCAAAGACAAGCTTCACCAACCGAGGAACCTGCAGGACAGACATGAAATTATTATTTTGCCACTTGTGGAAACAAGGGGAGAGGAGACCTGGCCATGCCCTGGTGACATCTCTCCTTAGCCACCTTTCCAAAACACTTTTAGCTCACATAATACACAAGGGTGGACTTGAACCCCTTCTGCCAGGGCAAACAGCTCTAGGCCAGAGGCAGCAGGGCAGTGCACTGCTGTGAAAGAAGCACCAAGCAGATAATGCACCAGGAACACAGAGGTGAAACACCTGAATGAAGTCACCAGTATATTCAACAAGACCAAAGAACCTGGTTGCTTTTGCCTGTACGCACCCATGCCTCTAGAGGGGGAATGTATCTCTGAAGGCAAAATAGTATGTGTTTTACTAGAGGAAGGAAGGAACTCACTTCTAACATACCAAGTTTTAGTGAGGCAGTCAAGCTATTGTGCTAGTCATGCTGGCAGACCAGCAAGAGAAGGAGACCACAGACATTGTGGCCTTACTGGGAATAAAAGCAAACCTAAGGAGGAAAAGGAGGAGCATAGCAAGATAAAAAAAACACCCAGAAAGAAGGGGATGGCTAAAAGAATTTAAAGGCGGGTGTAAAGAAGCAAAGGAAAAGCACAACACGCTACAAGGAAAGGCTGAAGCAGAAGATGAGAGCAGTCAACTTGCATAAATGATGGAAAGCCAGACAACCCCCCAGGCTGTACCTATCAATTATGGGCTTCAATGGCATTTTCTGCCTTGAGATATGTGATAGCACTGACTCACAGTGTGGTTTCATTATGAAAAGCCAAACACAGATTCCCAGAGGCTCTCGCGGCCTGGTGCTTGCAGCCAGGCAGTTGCCACTGCAGCAAAGCCAGATGTCTGTGAATTCGTCCCCACAGCCAGGCATCCCTGCAGGCACCCTGCTGCAGGTTTCTGCCCTCTGGGATACCACATGCATGGAGACAGCAAGCAGGCACTTCCTAGCACGCAGGTATCAACCCCTGAGTATGAAGTCTCATCTCAGAAAGTCTAAAACAGGTTTGACTGACAGGCAGCTTCACTGACAAGGCAACCTGCTCTAGTTGAAGATGTCCCTGCTCATTGCAGGGGAGTTTGGACTAGATGACCTTTAAAGATGCCTTCCAGCCCAAATCATTGTATGATTCTATGATAAACAACAAACCCACATGAGGCTTGGAAAACATGGAGACTCATTCCACACCACCCACCCGAGCCTGATAACCCATGGCCAATGCAGTCTTGAGCTTCGCAAAGATCCTTTGCTCCCAGCAATGCTCTGCTGCTGTGAGCTCCAGGATCCAATTTCATACTGCAGACAAGCATTTTAGCCACCAGCTCCCTTGGGAGATGAGCACAGGTGGCAACAATCTTCATCAAAAGCCACTCAGAACATCTCTGAGGGTGGTGAGAAGCAGCCTGAAGACAAGAAAGAATTTTACAGCATATAGGTAAGAGCAGCAAGTATATAGTGAAGCACTTCTGGGATTAAGTGCTTACGGAGCCAGCAATATCCTCCATTTGGAGTACGCTTTGCTGTTAGCTGGATTTTTATGGAGCAGACAACATCAGGCTACCATGCAGTATGATTCAGAGGAATCTGGGAAACTGGTGAGAAAACTTTGAGACAGAGCACAGTGTTGCTTTTCTTCAAGACTTTACCAAAAGCCAGCAAAGGGAGAACATCATAACCTCTTTTGGGATTATCATCTCTATCTTTGTGTACTTAAATATGCCAAGAATTTTCCTTAGAGACAATCTTACTTTTACACCAGTGCTGTCCAATGGTGGAGGTCTTACTGGCTTCAGAACATTTTTTTTTCCCCCTCAGAATTTTGGATAAAGTCAACAGTTCACACATTGCCTCCCTTTTACAGGGTATAGAAATCCCAAGGTGCAGCTGAACAAGTATATAATTTTTTACTGGGGAATAGCAGGAATATTAATGCAGATGTGCTTTTCCACTTGGGGAAGCAAATTAACTGTTCACCTGGTACTTGACAGAGACAAACATTTTGTGTGGATAATGGAGCAGCTGAAGCCAAAAGACTTAGAAGGAGTGAAGCAGAGCAGTAGAAAAAGAGAAACTGAGGCCTATTTTAATAAGAAAAGTGGATACTTACAGCAAAGATTGCCCAAAATGCACATTACCCTGGCTGTGCTGTGCTTAGCAGGAGCCTAAAGTGACACCTGAAGTCCTCCCCACTGCTTCCACTAAATCGTTTTGTTTCCACTGCTGTTCAAAACCACCTTTCCTGGGGTGCTAATGCCACAAATTGTAACTTATTCCACCATAAAGTGGACAGTGAGCTGCACAGAGGCAGCTAAACAGTCTGAGAGAGGAAAAATGCCCTGCCAGAAACCACGATTAACCAAGGAGCCACCAGGACATGGTGCATACTCAAGGTAAAGCATCTGAGCAAGTACGAACTATACAGCCCTCAACATTCCCATCAATCCAGGGCTTTCAACAGGAAGCACGCTGCCTAGAAAAGTTCCTTTGGGTTAGATACCACCAACCCATAGCCAAAATCAGAGGGAGAATCTGCAGCATGAGAAGATTTCCAACATCTTGCAAAGTAAGAGTGGTGAGACATTTTATTCCAGATGTGCTGTGCTGCAGCAGGCAACTTGCTATGCTGTATATATGCTCTCCTCTTCCACCACAGTGTTAAACCTCCATGTCCCAGCACTTACCTTGTCTTTGTTCCTCAGAATCAGTGGCACTTCACAGACCTCGCAAGGAAGGTAGTTCTGAAACACCACCTCTGATGGGAAAGGCTGAAACAAGCTCTGGTCCAGGTCAACTGCTGAGAACTGGAGATGCAAGACACAGCAGTGAGAGGTTCAGCTGCTGGGACATACATTAATGAATGAGAATCCTACACCGATCTCCAGTGAAGTACCGTCTCTTGGTGAGTACATGTGCCCAGCTCACATGAAGGAGATGGCAGCACACCCACCCATCTTCTGAGCTGATCAAATGTTTCTGGACCATGCTGAACAGCCCCAAAAGAAGAAGGTCTTTTGGTGGGTGTTTATTCAGGTTTCCTTCTCCAAAATGCAAGGCAGTGCTTACCTCCAGCAGAGCCCGCTGCTAATGCAGTCACTCAGCTCCAGAGATTTACTGAAAGAGCCATGAGCACTCACAGAGGAAGCAAACCCCGAGAATTTCAATGAGACTCCACAGGGAAACAACTGGGGATGATCTTTACTCCCGGAGAGCAAGACCAAGTCCCACACATGCCCAAATGTCTTTATTTCTTTATAGAGCCTAGAAACCAGTAAGAAGACAGCAGTACCAGGGACGTAAGACCAAAAAGAAAGTAACACAGTAGTTAGGAAAAAAGACCAATGAGGTGAATGCTGGATGGTGGTAAGATTCAGCTCTTTTCTCAGCATTATTGGGCAATTGGACTAAGACTGGACTTAGTATCTTCTTTTTCCATGACCTCTGAATGGATGCTTTAGTGTATTCCATTATTGCTGTTTTATTTAATACTACTGCAGAAGCATGTCTGAATACACAAACAGCAAATGCTTCCAGAGCAGAGGCATTACTGTGAGCTGTTTTTCCCCTCTTCCAGCTGCACTGGTCCCACAGTCTCACTGGAGAAAAATGTTTTACCTTTCCCCCAGTAGAAGGAACTCCACCACCACGTTTGAAATGGCAACAGGACCTACTCACTGAGCTCCTCAGGTAAGCTGGGGGCAAGCCTGTTACAAGCATGTGCCCTCTTCAAATGCCACATCAAACAGCAAGGGAAAGGGCAGGAAAAGACTACCTTTCCATTGGAGGTTTCACTCATGTCCCCAAGCTGGATAATCCGGGGCCGCCTCATCTCCCGAGTGCTGGCCAGCCTCTGCTCAGTGCTGAGAGACATCTCCTTCAGGAAGGCAGAGGGAGTCAGCTGAAATAGAAAACACCAGCAAAAGCTACAGAACGCCTGTGCTCAGAAAGGCTTTTCTTGTTCAAGCGCCACTGATGAATAATGTGTAATCACACCCAAAGGATAGTCCTGGAAGTTACCTCATGAAATATTTAATATCAGTAAATCAACGACTGAGAGCGGAATACACATGCTCTCACCAAGTGCCTCTGTACCATGAGCTTCTCCTTCACGGTCTGATGTCTTGTGCTTGGGGATTTCTGCTCTTCAGGTATTTGTTTCCTCTTTAGTTTTGCGGGATTGAGCCAGTGACCTTTGCAGGGAGTAGGGAAGAGTTCCCAAAAAACCCTGAACTCCATCCTTGCACAACGCTCACAACCAACACACACGTGGAGATGTCACTGCTGGGTAAATCAGAGGAAAGCAGAAAAGCAGCGTTGTGCCAGGTCTGCTCCCTCCCTGGCAGTGCTCAAGGCCAGGCTGGACAAGGTGACACGGTCTAGTGTGAGGTGTCCCTGCCCATGGCAAGGGGTTGGAACTAGGTGATCTTAAGGTCCTTTCCAACCCAAACCGTTCTATGATTCTATGATTCTGTGACTGAGGTGAAGAAGAATGGGTCCAAGTTGTAGTGATCGCTTTTTAACTAGCACTTGTTTTCTCTCTGTTGTCTGTCTCTGAGGGGTCACACAGACCTCTCCCCTGAAGTATACAGAGATATCTCCTTGACAGAGCCTTGGCACGAGGTCACTGCCAGTCAAGTGGGCTCCAGTCAGCAAAGGGGACATTTGTGAATGGGATGGAGGAATTGCCCTCACTCCACTGCTGCTTGCTGTCCTCCACACAGGATAGGAGATAGAAGAGGTTCCAAAACAGTTGTTCTATCTGGGACCAGCCATGTGTCTCAAGCCTTGGGGCAGAGTTTCAGCAGCCCACCATACTGCTTGGAGGGCACTTATGGCCAGAGTAGCACTGGCAACTATGTCTACATGACAGAAGGTATGACTGCCCACACAAAGAGGATGGACAGAAGCACGCACTCATGTTTCAGCTACTCCAGTGCAATGCCCAGTATGTTCTTTGAACTTTGCTCTAGTAGCACATCCAGGCAAGACTCTGGACCTTCCCTGAAAGCACAGCTCCTTCCTGGTCCATAGCATGTACTTACAGTTCCAGACTCCTCTGCCTCTCTGACTAGCTCCAGATTATGAGGTGCTACCACCTTCGTCTGGAATCTACCAGCCTTTGTGGAGGACCTCATGGATTGGAGCATCTCGACAGTAGCCATGTCTCAGAGATCACCTGGAAGGGGTAAAAATGGGACTTACACAATCCAGAATCCCAGTCATGGCAGACCCAAGGACACATTTGTGTCTCTGGCTATGGCATCCTTCGTAACCGGAGAACATAGGGCCTCCCCACCCTGTTTCATGTATACACCATATTTAAGTACCAGAATTAAGATCATAGAAGTAAAATACCAAAACAAACAGTCCCTGAGCCAAAACAGCCTTTTGCTGTCAGTGCAGTCCCACAAACCACAAATACACGCCAGGGCCTGCTGGCACTTTTCACCTTCCATTATGGAACACCATTAACTGGAAATGTCAAGCACATCTCTACTCATCTCCAAACTGCCCCTTAGCACTCTTTGAAAGTTTTCTGGTGGGAACGCAAGGAAGGAAATGGCACTTTGCTGCCTCATTCTGAGGCAACATTCACCTGGATTTCAGTGATTTATTAGTGGGTCTTGAGAATACGGGATTATTTGTCCCAATTGTCTAAACTGTAATTTCACTTTACTTGAAGTGAGTCCTGTTCCTCATGTGCACGGCGCTCGCTCCAACGGGCTTCCACTCTCCACACCCCCGTCCGTCCAGCAGCTTCCCCTCTCCTCTAAGCCTGGAGGAAGGCTCTTCCACAGCCGCACGGCTCCACTTCCCTGGAGCCCGCAGGAGGAGGAAAGGAGCAGCACTAAGGAACCAGGCACACCTCCCTGTAGGGGCAGGACATGACAGCAACCGAGACACAGCACACGTCCCACCCGCCGCCGCCCCCGCCCCCCCGCCGCCCCCTGCCGCTGTCTTCCCCGCCCCACACAGCCCTTGACCGCCCCAGAAGCGAAGGAAGGGCTGCAGTTCCCTCTCGGCTCCCGGCTCAGGGCACGGGCAGCTCCGCTGCAGGTTCAGCGGATGAATGCCGTGAGCCTGGGCAGAGGAACCGGCGGTGCCAGGCCACAGCAGCCCACACCACCCAGGAACGCAACGAAGAAACATGCCCGGGGCTGGGCTCACATTCCTGACCCGTCCCAGGAAACCCGGACGTCTCAGGGCCGGGTGCCAAGCTTGGGATCACCAAGGACACCCAGGGTTCAGCCTGCCCTCCCCGGCTCCGTTTATGCAGGCTCCACAGCTGAAGCTCCAAGTTACCCACCATCACAGCGAGCTGCGCAGCGAGTTTAGAACCCACTGAAGCCCCTCGTACCTGCCCAACCTCGCTCTTGGAGCAGGCGTGTTCCGACCCTGCCGCGCCGCACAGCCCTG
>NW_009923071.1:57432-57694 GCF_000696875.1 Nestor notabilis | reverse complement strand
TGTAGTAAAAACTATTATTTATATCCATGAAAACCCTCTTGCTGTCAGAATTCAATGCTTTTTCTCTCTTCACTGCATTTGGTAATAATAAAAATGTATTTTCAGGAGACTGTATGAACACACGGTCCTTTCTTTTGGGTAATAATAGCTACATGGTTTTAGATATCTCCCCAGTAAATTATAATTTAATTTTCAGCTATTTAAAGGTCACTCTGAATAATATATACACTGCTTAATAATCAGTTAAAATAATGGCACCTTT
>NW_009923071.1:42186-57379 GCF_000696875.1 Nestor notabilis | reverse complement strand
GTTGTGTGATCAGTGAAGCAAGAGAGAAGTTCCCTGAGCCAGATCTTCAGTTTCTCTTTCTTTCTTTCTTTCTCTTTTTAATGGGAGGAACAAAAACCTTTTCGCAATCAGCAGCAATCTCTCCAAAGGTCTTTTAATTTAAAAAGTCATAAGTGTTAATTAGCTATTATTAAGTGCCCCCTGTATAAATTAACGTGATTGATGAAAAAATTAAGGGTAATGAAAAATGTAGCAATGCATGTATTTTTAAGAGACTATATTAAAGATGAAAGTCCCCAAAGACAGAAACTAGACCTGCTTCACCCGTGCCCTGCCTTTATTAGTATTAATAATAAAAAATATATAAATATATACCTCCAGAATGCACATGGACATGTTGGATATACCAGTTTTAACATATTTCTTTCTTCATTTTGCTTTGGATACCTTTTTGTGACAAAGGCTTATTCTAACGTGGTGTCATTTGTCAAAATTCTTTTTTGTTTTTTTGGGCCAAAATGAGGTTCTTTCTTTGAAAATGGAATCTGAGATTTAGAGGTAGAAAGAAAAGAGAAGTGGACTAACTGAATTTCCTCATTAATTTTATGTGTACCATGGTAGGCCGCTCTTCTGGTTTGCAAGATCAGTTTTTGTTTCATCTGTTATCAGAATCAAAAACCAAAGTATAAATAAGAGAAATTATTAATTTCTCTACAAGACTGATTCTTCTCCCATTCTAAAGTTAGTTTGTCACCTGGGTTCTGCAACCTGGACTGGACCGCCATTTATTTCAATAGCATTTCACAAGAAACAGGCTAGATTACGCCACAGTGACTGCACATCAAGAGTATTTCCCAGTGGAAAATGTTTGAATAAATAATATCAGATCAGGATATTTTAACTGCTGTCTTCTCACCTACCCAAAACTTACTACTTGCATCATATAGACACTAGTTTTCTTGAATTTCTGGTTTATATAAAGGTGTTATGTGAAATCATAATAATAGTGTGATCTAAACTACGTTAATATCCATTAAGAAATAGTTCCCACCAAAAAATAGGTTGGCAATACAAAGAGAAGGACTAAGAGAGATTTATTATTAGCATTCTTGCATGCTATAAATGCAGAATCCCTCCAAAAGAGCCAGGGATTTAACCATAGACTCCAGGATGCCACTGAGGTGTGTCAGCAGCAAATAGTTTCATGAAGCCTGGCTTCCTATGACACTGTCTCACAACTGCAGCCGTTGTCTGTTGCACTACTTCCTGTTGCTTGCTCAGCAGGTTGAGGAAAGCGTGAACCTGTGTGGTGTGCACTGCCCTACAGAATGTTCAACCTCTTAACAGCACGTATCAAAAAAAAAATGGCCTCAGAGGATTCATGAAGTCCCTTTTCCTCCTCACAACCTCAGCCCCCAGGAAATTATTATATAGAAGTGACTTCAGACTATCTCTGTGTGTACTTCTGCCAGACATATCTGAAACTGGCTATGATTCAAGCTATTGTGTAGTCATCAACAGCACAAGCGTATAAGCCTATTTTCCTTACTTTTCTTCTTTCTCTTCATCTGTAGCTTCTTTACCCCAGTGCCTTGGTGCAGTTCTGTATTTTCCTTACTAAACTAAATAGGATTTAAACTGCTTTGTTTAATCCACACTAACATGTCTGGTTTAGAAGCCAGCAGAATGCAGTTATGGTATACATAAGAGACACCTATCATTAAACCTGTTCAATACCTTGCAGTTTGGGACCTTTTTGTTCTTCATGTGCTCATCACCTTTTTAATTAATTAATTAATAAAATGGAGTGAAATAATTTTTCAGGGCAAGCATCTGTGTCTCACTGGTTGCTTTAAAGCAAAAAGGACTAGACATTTTTGAGAGAAAATACGTTTTCCTGTTTCTATTAAAAGAATCTCACAGTTATTGGTTAACAATATGCCCCACATTTTACGCTCTAGTGCAAAAGTTTGAAAGTGGGAAGAAGATACGAGATATATGTCTTCAGCACAAATGTGATCAAATCTCTATAAACCCTCTGTGAAGTCTTCTGTCAAGTATTGGAAAGATTTTGACAGCTGAAGTCTCTGAAGAGACTGACTGCATTAAGCAGCCCTATGCACTGACCAAGATGCACATGCACCTCTCCCAGAGGGCTGGTCATTCTCTAGGCAAGAGCTCCAGGGGAGAAAAAAGATTCTCTCAACATACAAGAAGAGGAGAAAAGACCAAAATAACAGCTATACATAGTCAGATCAAAAGTTCATCTAACCCAGCTTATTTCTGATGGTGACAAATAGTAGATGCATAAGGAGAAGTATAAGAACAAAGTATGAAACAGTAGTAGTCTTGAGTATCCTTCAGGTTTCTGAAAATATGCAAAACTGGGAATTCCAAAGTCAGAGGTATTTTCTGTTTATGAAATCCTCACCGGATTTCTCATCTATGAGTTTGTCCAATCCTGGATTCCAGGTAAACCTCAACTTCCATGTTACCGCATGGTAAGAAGTTCTAGGAAAAACCCTCTTTCCTTTGTTTTGAATTTGTTCCAATTCCCTTGATACACCAATAGCTTTTGTATGGAAGATGAAGTGAGCAATTAGCCTCTATCCAATCTGTATTAATAGGACAATTCAGGTTGGAAGTATCCTCAGGACACCATCTAGAGGGCAGGCTAGACAGGGACAGACTCTTCTGGAAAAGCTTTGAGGGAAAAGACTGCACAAACTCTCTGGGCAACCTGCTCCGCTGCTTGACTATCCTCAAGGGGAAAAAAGTTTTTTGCTGGGGAGCAGCAAAAAAAGGGCGGTTCCATTACAAGGAATGAGCTGGGAGATGAAGGTGACTACAGCCCAGGCAATGCCCTCACCAGCCAGGGTTGTAGTCCCACAGGGCTGGTGGGTGGGATGGGTAGACCAAGGTCGTAGTGACAAGTTCCATCGACAGTCCCAGAGAAGCCCAATGTTTAGAGCTCTACATGAAATCCTTCTATATCCTAGAATCTTTCAAGCTGAAAGAAGCTTGCAATACAATGTTTCATTTTAGTTGACTATTTCATATAGGATCTAGGTAATTCAGTGTTTAAATGCAAAAACAGTTAAACAAACTTGAATCTAGTGAAAACCCACCAGATAAACATCTTCTGTTATGTCAGTGCATGATAGTAAATAGAAGTGGTGTGAAAATTTCAGTTATAACAAACCTCTCCTGGTGAGATGAAAAGTACTTACACAAAACCGTAGAATAATTTAGATTGGAAGGGACTTCTGGGGTAAGAGTTCAACCCCAGCACAACGCAGGTTCAACTAGTTGCTCAGAGCCTTTACCTGGCAAATTTAGAGTATCTCCAAGGATGGAGAGTGTGCAGCCTCTCTGGCAATGTTTTCCAATATTTGACTGCTCTAATTGGTAAAATTTGTTTCCTAATATCTAACCAGAGTTTTTCTTATTCCAGCTTGGCCCCACTGACCATTATCCTTTCACCGTGAACATTTGAAAACAGACCGGCTCCTACTGTCCTTATGCTGTCTTGGGAAGTAGAAGACAGCAATATCTACCCCAAAACCTCCTCTTTCCAAGTGAAATGACCCATTTTCCTCAGCCATTTGACATGTATCATGTGCTTCCACCTCTGACCATCTTGCTGGCCCTCCACTGGACCCACGTCAGGATATCAATGTCTGTCTTACAGTGGGAAGACCAAAACTAGACATACTGCTCAGGATGGAGTTCCATGAATAATACAGGGCCACGTTCATTATTTAAACTTCAAAGTAGTGTTGCAGGGTCCCTAGACCTAGACAAAGTTTTTATGCTTGTTGTTCAATCAATGGGCTAAATGGGAATAAGAGCACTGGGAAAAAGTTAGTGGCTCATCGGTAAAAACAACAGTGGAGTCTAGTTTCCAAGAATACAGCAGACCCTGTTCCTCATCTGGTATTAATCATCACAGAAGCATTCCTATGGAAGTATACAAATTTATATTAGCTAAAAAGATGACTTGCTGCATAAAGCACAAGAGCACAATATAGACAATCACAGAAGGCTTGTGTAGCTCTGTTGCTTACCCTCAGTCATACCACAACAGAGTAAATCCTTATTAATTTGCTTTTAAATGTAAAAAAGAAGTGTTCTTTGAAGAACTAACAGATCTATTAGCTTGGTCTAAAGTCCATCACATCAGCAGAAATGTTCCTGGTGATTTCAGTGGACCATATTTGGTATTTCATGAAACATACACTCAGTTAACAGGTACTATTATTTACAATCTGCAGCTTAAGTAATAATTCTGACACAGACCTTATACCACCTATCACCATGGAATCTCTCTTTCAGAAGATTCAAAGAACAAAGGTTTTTTGTGCTTTAATACATTAAAAAAAAATAAAAATCCACCAAACCACCAATCCAGTATTTACAAGAGAAAAAAGTATTTTTTTTACTAAAACCCGATAGAAGTACCTGTCCACTTCAGTAAAATTAATGACTGCTTTTAATTGCACACGGCCATACTCTGTGAAAAAAACATCCTTGGATTCTGTTTGAACATGTACAAAAAATCTGAAGATTTTGTGCCGCTCTATACCATAAATCATTCCTCCATAATAATGCCTTCCTGTCCAAGCACACTAATCAAATCTCTTCCCTGTCACTGGAATTATTACATTTTAACAAGCACAGGATTTAATCATCAGTGCAGGCTTTTCACGCATTTACTTCATTCAGGCCTTGACAGCAAACCTTTACTCATGAGTTGTCCTTACAGTGGTGCTTTGATTACCATTTTGACTACTCATGTGAGTAATACTTTCCTGTTTCAGGCCTTTAATTAGCTGAATGCTTTCAGAGATATTTCTCTATACTGCATTTTCTCTGTGCACTAACCATGGTATCCTTCCTCCCTCCCTCATGTTAATGACTTGGGCAGGTATGTATTTGTCTAACGTATCAATCACTTTCTCTTCATTTTCTACACTTCTAAAGTCTTTCTGATTGCTTCTCATGAATTTTAAGAAGCTTCTCTGACAGAAAAGTCCTTGGCATCTCTATTGCAAGTCACATATGATTTACTCTTTTATGATTGAAATAAAGGGCATTGCCCAGCTAAAAACATACCCCATGTTGTTTTCAAACTTACCAGCTGCTTTGTTTCTTTGTCTTTCTGATGCCTTCCCATATATTCTGCAACTTGAAGGTCATCGGTGCATGTTCACAGGTCTCTATCAACATCCAGGAGTGACTACAGATGTTGCTAAGGTGATTTCTTTAATTAGATATGTAGCTGTTCATTGGCAGAATATTCTGCACCTGGGACTAACAATGACTTTATGTAATATATTAACCTTTTCCTGTTAAAGACACAAGGATGAAAAGGAATTTATAAAACTTGACAAATTGTCTAAATTAACTTTTTATTCAGAATGCTCCCTTTTCAATATGAACTTTGATGGATAATTAAAAGTTAAATTTCATCTGCAACACAGGGGCTTTCCTGCAGCCAAAAGTTTATTTACAATATTTTTCTCCTGTTGAAGGAAGTCCAGACTAATACGGTTTTACAAGGAAGTTCTGTAAGGATTAAAAATCCATGTGATGAGCAAACCTAGCTTCTACAGGGTTACATGGGTTTGCTGGGTTTTGGTTTATTTTTTATTTTTTTTATTCCTATGGCCCAAAATCCATATGTGGTTCTATGTACACTTCTCACTGATTTCAAGACGAGTCTGTCCAGGTATTGTGATCAACCTGAGTGCTGGGACTTAGACTGATGTTGCCTGGCATTTACTTAACAGGGGTTTACATAACTTTGCTTACCAGAAAGCTAGAAGGATTTCAGATGCTGCTACGCCCAGCTTTTTATTACACCAGAGATGGCAGGTCCCACAGCAGAACCAGAAGAATGGTCACCCTTACAGGTGCTTTCCTGGTAAGACCAGTAGTTCAGTTCAGTGGAATTTGTAGGAAAGCAGCTGAGCGAGGCACATGCACATTAAATCCTGCTAATTCCTTGTGATAACAGTAATACCTGTAGAAAGTTGAAATGGACAGCTGGGGAAGTAACTTACTAGGCTCAGCTAAATTAGTAATGGCTTACCTGTCATCATGCATGAGTTAGAGACTGGAATGGCAACTAAAAGAAACTAAGTTTGACACAAAAACTCCCCTGTGCTGTGCTCCGTTTCTCATTGACCTGTTGTGATGCATCATTTTATAACAAATTCTGGCATGTGATGAAGAATCTGAGTTTTCAAGCCCATCCAGGGACCATTCCCTATTCTCCATGCTCAGGGAAAAATTATTTGTTTGCTTATAAATATTTTACATTCAAGTGTTATCCACAGTTACGTTATTCAACTCCAAAACATTCAAACACCATTCCATTTGGAGGGAAGGGAAAAGGGATCCAATTTTTCACATCCAGATATGACCCTGTGGGGTTTTTTGTCTATTGGATAAAGTTTTAGAAAGGGCTTTTTTTTCCATGTTCTTAGAATTACTTTTTTTTTTCAATGAGATTATGTCCAAAAAGTCAGAAACTTTTCAAAAAAAACCTTGAGATCATATAAATCAAATTTGCTCTTGGCTCATTTCTGTATTGCCTGCCAGGTTTCATCTGTTTGATTGAGAAAAAGCTACATAATTTCTGTAAGATCCCACAAATAGCAAGAGGAATCTTGACTCCTTTTCTGACATGAAAAAAGCCAAAGAAAAGAAGAGAAAAAGGGACTCTAAATGAGGATTTTCAGAGTTGTACCTAAACTCTAGATAATGCAAGGACAGTATCTGAGTAATGAAATTAATTTTCCAATGCATCTATTTCTATTTTACTACTACCACTGTTCCTAGTGAGGATTTGAGGTCATCTCAAGCAGACTGGTCAGTCCATACCCTCAGATCAGAAACAACTTCATCAAATCCCAAATCCACCCTTGGGTATTGCAGATCATATGGGAAACAAGATAATTGAATGTTCTGAGAACCCTAGAAGCTGATTCAAGTGGCTTGCCCTAGATAAGACTGATAGGTGAAACAAGGAGGGAGTTTTAGCCTTAACTCTGAATATCCTGGCATTCAACATTCAAACAGGAGATACTTTACTAGGTAACTGCTGTCTTGGGAATGCAGGGAGCAGTGTCAAAAAGTATTATGGGTCCTGTGATATTAAGAAATCCCCACTGGCTTCGATGAATCAGGGTCCACCACTTTATAAGCATCCTCAGGAGCAATAGGGATTCGTTCTCTCTCTGCAAATACCAGTAATTACGAGACAGCAAAAAAATCCAACATTGTATTCTTGTTGTTACTCCCGCTTCACATGTGCACATCCTTGTACTACTTATAGTGGTTCTATCATAGCACGGTACAGAGTTACATTCCTAAAACACAAAACATATGAGTGTGATATCTGCACTCAACAATGAAGAGTCCCTAGAGCTGACTTTCACTCTTGTCAAGTTCAATTTCAAACAGCTCCCAGAAATTCTTCAGACAATACACTCTCCAACTCCAGGTCTTCTTAAAAGGCATCAGAAAGCACAGCTGCGTGAGGGAGAAGTGTTGACAACTGTCTTGCTAAAGGACAAAACCAGAGCAAACCACACTGGCACCGAAAGCCCCTCCCTGTCAATAAAGTGGTTTTACAGCAAAACCATCTGATTTTATTTTGGTTTTAATCTGCTGTTATCAAGCCTTAGCTGTCTTCAGGAAAAGAATGAATTTGACAGCTTTGTGTTGACTCATACTTTCCCATTACTGACTCTTTCGTCTCTGACCTGGAGCAAAAATACATGTCCCTTTTTAAGCATTTGATGATAAAAATCTCATCTGTAGCCTCATAAATGATCCTTTATTATCTATATTAATAATGGATAAATGTCTGTTGAATACCCCTGATCCTTTGCATTAATAGTGCCAGATGTATTATAGATAACCTTTTGATTTAACAGCACAAACTGTGAAACAATATTAAACCAGTAAAGGACTGATCTTTCTGGAGTCACTAAGGTCAAAATTATAAACATTTCTTTCATTTCTATTTGTAAATTGTCCCATTGTGCAGCATCAGTCCCCATCATTTATTTTTGAGAGAGGTACCAGACTAGCTGTCCTAGAAATAGAGCTCATAAATAATATCTGGAATAATTTTTCTAAACATTTCCGGCTCTTCCACTTCTCCTTCCTAATACCTCCTGATGATCTTAATTAATAGAGCATTACTACATGAGCAGGTCCACTTCCGCTTGCTGTAATATCATTTAAAAATATGTTGCTCTCCTCTTTTCTCATTAGTCCTGTCAGAATCAGTCACAAACCGCATTCAATCATCTTCTGAGATGACACTGAGAGAACTGTAGCTATTCTTGCACAAAGGGATGAAGCTCCCTTTAGATCAGCACAACTGCACCCTCTAAGCTTGACTGCTTTCCTCTCATAAACCTATTGTCTCTGCTTCTATGATCACTTTCAAATGGGTTGTTGCTTTACACTGATGGCCATAACACCTGAAAATCCATTTGCCTGTAGATCAGGGTAACACCCTTCCTAAATGTTCCTTTCTGCTGGCTGTCATAGAATCATAGAATAGTTAGGGTTGGAAAGGACCTTAAGATCATCTAGTTCCAACCCCCCTGCCATGAGCAGGGACACCACACACTAAACTATGTCGCCCAAGGCTCTGTCCAACCCGGCCTTGAACACCGCCAGGGTTGGAGCATTCATAACTTCCTTGGGCAACCTATTCCAGTGCCTCACCACCCTCACTGTGAAGAACTTCTTCCTTATATCTAACCTAAACTTCCCCTCTTTAAGTTTAAATCCATTACCCCTTGTCCTACCACTAGAGTCCCTAACGAAGAGTCCCTCCCCAGCATCCTTGTAGGCCCCCTTCAGATACTGGAAGGCTGCTATAAGGAGTCCACGCAGTCTTCTCTTCTCCAGGCTGAACAGCCCCAACTTTCTCAGCCTGTCTTCATACGGAAGGTGCTCCAGCCCTCTTACCATCCTCTGTCCTGTCACTTCTATTCCAACTTTCAATGCCTCTAACAAAAGTGAAGTGATCTTCATTTTTTGATATTAGAAGACAAAACACAGTGTGTCTTTTTCAGAGAAAAAAGATTTCCACTGACGTCAAGTGGGAAATGTCATTCTGTGCTTTTCTTAAGTGAAGCTTCTGAAATTAATTGTTTAACACTGCTGAGGCTAAAGCACAGGAATTCTGCACATCCACTTATTTGTAACATTAACTGTAGCTACACCATTCTGAGGCCAATTACAAAAGAACTAAGAAGCTCAAATTGCTCATGCACCACTCTATTTCTAGAATGAAAACCCTAACAAAATCACCTGACAAAAATTTGCAGTTACCTACTGAAAAGGTAGATAAGAGAAAAGCTGGCAGCTGGAGCTAAGCAGCCTTAGCGTTGCCCAGCTTTTATTCCCAGCTACCAAGTTTGTCTCACAACTGTCTTTAGGAATACTATATGTAAACATCTAGGACACAGTTTATGCCCAAATACCTGAGGCTTTTTTAGAAGCAGTAAAATAACATCCTTCAGTAATAAACTGACTACAAGTAGGTTTCAGTATCTGCTAGTTCAACATCTAAACAGAACTGTAGTTAGGTTCTGCTAAGGACCCAGCAGTGGCTGGATTTTGCTGCTCATTTAGCTAATAGGAAAATAATTAAAGACTTGGACATGTAAAATTAGTGTTTGGAGTCAATATTAAGTGAGTTGAAACAGTTCTCTTTGAATTTAAGAGAGAAAACTCAATTGGTTTTGATACAGCAAAAATGTATCTGATATCAACGGTCAAGTAAGGCAATAGACATCAGAGAAAAAAAATATCATTTCACAATTACTAAGCTGTTCCGTTAGGCAATTTTTGATAACCCACTACCAAAACACCATTCAAGGCTGGGTTTTGCAATTATATATATTGTAACAAACACTTTGTGCAAGGACTATTCTCAGATGCTCTCACTGGTGGAGGTACCCAGACACAACAAAGCATATGGGTTCTCCAACATTTCTACAGACTTGTATGTAAGCAAATAGGACCCTTCAGGCAGCTTAGTGATCTTTAGGCTAAAAAAACCCTTTGGCTGTCATCTTATAGCTGAATTTGGATTTGCATGTCAGTTTGAGCCATACTGGAAACTGTGAATGAAAACCTGATACTATTGAAGTCAAAGCAGTTTTGCTGCAGTTGCACGTAGGAGAGCTGGCAGTTTACCAGATTCAGCTGTTTTTTATAGAAAGTCAAAGGTATCTTCTGATAAATAACAAAAAAAGAAGAAACAATTTAAACAAAACTAAATTGCTGAGACAATAATAGCAAAAGTTGACATTAAAATTTATGGTGTTTGTTATTGACTCAAAGGCAAAAATAAGTACCACTCTTCACCCAGCATTCTAACATTATCATACATCAGCTAATTCTATTTGATTCATGACTTACATTTGTAACAGTTACGGCCATTAGGCAAGATCTGCTTTAAAGGCCTAATCCAACAAACACCTGCATACTTAATCACTTCAGTCACAAGCACAAGGTTTTTTTGTCTTGCAGACTCGTTTTCAAAAGTACATGCATATGGCTGTCAGGAAAGGCATGTAAGACACATTTTGGCCACATTCCTAGTTAATCTAGTCCGGGAAGTGGCATAGCATCTGACGTCACTGGGTTAGTCCTCTTTTAGCTGTATCTGTGAAAATTCAAACTCAACAGAATTATATGAAAACATCTACAAATGCTGAAATGAATCTATACATAATATCTTGGTTCAGGAGGTCCAAAAGCAGTTTTGCTCCTGACTTGGAGTGGACAGGGTTTCATTCAATAACTCCAGCTTTTAGCATTTATTATACAGAATGTATGCATCTCAGTAGTACCTAGTTTAAACCTCCCCATAATCTCAAACCAAAGAAAAAGAGTTTTTCTAGTCTACACAGGTAATTAAAGAAGAGTTCAAAATATGTCTTATTTACTTAGGCTGAACTCTGACATAAGGATTTGTACCAAAGCACATATTTTTGGTATGTTCTTTCTTAACTGCATGACAAACCACTGTATAGGTCATCATTTACTTCCTTGTTGAATGATTAATTGTGCCTCAAATTAAACATGATTGCTCCCTGTGAAACCGAACTACAGCTTCTTAAAGGCAGTAATGGTATTTCCTCTTTGTTTTGCTTTTTTCTCCATTTCCTGTTGATGAAAGCCACTGTCTGGATTGCCAGGTTTTAGCATTTCAGCCGGACTGATAGCATCAAAGATACTTCTTGCCTTGATCCTTTCCTTTGTTGCTACCTCATATGACTGTTCTATGTAATGAATACTCTCGTGTATAGTTCACAGCATCTCTGACTTTGTTCTATTTCTCTAAATTAATATGTATTTCTATTTAATGGCCCATGCACCTAGGTATTTAAAATACCTTCAAAACTGTTACCTTTTTCCTTCCTACTTCCTACAATCATTAGCAAATGTTGGTCTCAGTCTATCACTTTTTTCACAACTCTTCCTCGTATGGAACAGCATTAGATCTTCAAGGACACTTGCTGAAGTCACCTGGTGACATTCTCCAGATTGATTTCCTGACAGGTTCATGAGCCACTACAGAAGAATTACTGACCACTAACAGAATCCTCATCATATCCTCAGACTCTAGAAAAGTTGTAGTCTAAAACCAAATCTCTCTTCTTTACATAGAGGTGTGTATTCCAGTTTCAGTTAGAAGTAGAAATACAAATAAGTTGTTAAAAAGGTGAGTTCTAGCTCAGATGTTCTGAATGCTGTACAAACTTTAATTCTTAGTGTGAAAACTAATAAATAGTCTTGCATAAGAGATATACAAGCAAGACTAAGCATGAAACTTCAATACAACCACTACTAAAATTCATAGACATGCAGCTGATTTATGAGAACAAGACCACCTTCTTTCATGAAAATATTTAAGCAACTAGGTGCAGAATTCCCTGTCCTATTTTCTACCCCTAAACGTTTTCCCACATTGCAACAGTGCAAATGAAGTTAGAGTTAACTGGATTTAATCCATTATTCCTCTGCCTTATCGCATTTTACCCATAAGAACAGAACTCTATTGGTATTTAGCACCTTTTGCATATTTGAGCAGGTAATGGTAAGATTTGCTTCTGAACACAGAAAAATCAACCTGTAAAATCTACATAGGTTAGCCATCAGCATTTGGCAGGTTTTTTGAGGTTCCATCTACATGAAATTGACCAAGCCTGTCTAAAGTGGCAGTTTATATTAGAATATTTATATTATATATTTCCATAACTGACAATAAATAAATCAGAAAAACAGGATTTGATTGTTCCTGAGGTGTAATGCTGTTACACAGAGAATAACACATAATGCTTTTACCAGAGTAAGCAGAACCAAGATAACACTCTCTTCCAATCCTGGAACAATTTAAGACCACATGCCTTTAAGGGTGACTGAATAATAAGAAGTTCTATGTCCTTTTTCTGCTTGTTTTGGGGGAACCTAATCTTTTTCTGCAGTGAACAAGCACATTTTCTGTCCACACTCCTACAAACACAATGGGTTTTTTTTTTAGTTTCCTTCACAGTCCTCACCCTTTCCAGTTCTTCTATCAGCCTGGAATATTATTTTAACCATCTTCAAACAGGTCATCATGGCAAAAAGAAGTCAGAGGCAAAACATGGGAGAGGGAGGAGAAGCAATGAAATAAGTGAGTGTAATAATTGTTCTTCAATGAAGAAAAAGGTAAAAGAAAAAACACCCAGGTTCATCAGTAATGCAGGCCCTGCCATCCCCAGATGTTACAGAAGCATTAGAATTGCTCCCTGCAAGAAAAACTGGATTAGTCACAATCTTGTCGACTAATGGGCACACTCTGTGATCTTTAGAGCTTCATTTACTGGGTTAATAGTGCTTTGCCTGAGTTCCTTTGCAATAGGGGAAAAAAAAAAAAACTGTAAGAAGAAATATTCTGGGTGCAGTCCACAGCCACTGACACGAGTAATATCATATTCATCACAGACAGACCTCGTATCTCATTACTACTGAAGAGCTTGCCCCCAAGGCATTTGAGCTCAGTCAGGCCAGGCCCCTCATGTGGAACCGTTCAGGTATATTGTGAAATGATTTAATGCGATAATAATGTCCACTTTGTGAGATAGATTATGTTTTTTATAGTGGCTGATGGTTAATGAATGATACATTAGCAAACATCACTAAAACATTATTGAGAAAATGCAGATAAGAGATAGTAACTCCCTCCTTCCCAACCCCCACTCTCTCCCAGATGCATAAAAATGGAAAGTAGAACTTACAGGAAACAGAAAACTTGACATTTTTGTGACGCCACCAGCTTGCATACTCTCTCTCTTGCTTTCTTGTTCTCTAGAGAAGGGGGAAAAGAGATATTTTAAAATGTTGTAAACACAAACTGAAATATCTCTTCTTAAATCAAATGAGAATCAATGAAAGTGCAAAGCCGAAAAATACATTATATGTTGACCCAGTTTATTAGATGAAGCCGTTTACCCTGATTTGATTTATCTGGCAATACACTGCTCAGCTGTGAAATGAGATAAGAAGAGCCTATTCACCTTATTTACAATATTATAGTGACTCCCGCTAGCACCGCTATGGTTAAGGATCTGTCAGCAATTCCATTACAAACACCATTTTTTTAGGGTTTGTAACACGGCTGTAGATTCATGCTTAGCTTGAACATAACAATCCAAACCCAATAGATTCAATTAAAATCTCCTATTGAGTTCAATGGATTTTGGATTAATGCAGCACAATCTTTAAAATGTGAACATCTGTAGGTATTTTTCTACAGTTTTAGTCATTATTTCTGTGCCTTGGGAAGAAATACAGAGATGGTTGCACTATCACCTGATAGTGCAACTGTACTGAAGTTAGTACAGTTATGGTAATTTACACCACCTGAAAAGCTGCCTCTTCTGTCAGAGTTATACACTTGGCAAAGGTGAATCACAACAAGGAGTTGTTTTTCTGTTTTACTTTGATTTGCTGTGTTATTTGGCTTACCCACACTTCTAAAATCTCTTTATTTCCTTAACAAGAGAGGGGTATGTCCCACACACTTTCAATGGGAATTGAACTACTTCTGAACCTGCAGCCTAGAATTTACATTGCTCCTTTTTCCCATAAACCTGAAAGGCCTTCTGAACTGGGCTTTTCTCTACAAAAATAGCCGTTCTAGTCCAAGCCTTTTGTCTATTTTGGTTTGCTCTGAAACTGAAGGCTCCAAGAAAATTTCTATTCTGGTTTCCTTCATTTTAATTTGTGAATTTCTTAACAGTTCAAAAATCTGAGAAGAAAATGAAGTAGAGCAGGCTAGTGAGGTGGTGTCTGCTAAGGTCACACAGTACATGATGAACACAGTTATACAGACACAAAATGGATTTTATCCATTTCACAGGTAGTAGATAAACACTTATCGCCAGCATCGCACAGGGATACCTAATTAGACAAAGCAAAGGCCTCTGCTGCTCTGGATTTCATTTTGATTTGCACCTGTGTGACTGAAGAGACTGGATCACACTGGTTAGGACATATTCTCCTTATTTTGTAACACAAAGCAAGCTACATTTTAAAATAAGCGTAGTTCTTTAAAAATAATAATGTTCCTTCTAATTCATGGCTATTGCAGAGAAATTTGGGAGAAAAAAAAAAAAGAGGAAATTTGAATAAAAGAGAAATAATGCAACAAAGGGATGGTAAGACCTTGAATATCAGCATTGCCTATTTTAGTGACCAGTCTCCTACTTCACCACACACAGAGACAGTAAAACCTCTGGGGCTTAGGGCTGCCCAGCCGCAGCTGTCCCCATCATGGGAGACCAGCGGGAGGAGATGGCAGCACTGCCAGGGTGCCTTCTCCCAGAGGCTAGCTGTCTTGGAGCATTGTCCATTCATCCCTCCCAGGCCAGCCATCTCGGAGTGTTGTCCATTCGTGGCCTCACACACACATCCAGGAGTTTGCAAGGAAATAGGTAACAACAGGCACAGTTGGCTGTGGTGGTGGGAGGTGCGAGATGGCAGGTCAGGGAGGGAAGCAGCTCCCTCCACCAGGGTGCTGCAGCTTGCCCAGGCCTCTCCGGCTCCTGCAGCACTTAGTGAGAGGGATAGCATGGTTGCAGCTGGGAGGAAGAACCTTGCCCCACCACCTGAGCCAGCCCAGAGA
>NW_009923071.1:23883-42155 GCF_000696875.1 Nestor notabilis | reverse complement strand
GACCCGGCCCGGAGGGTGGCTGCTGCCATGAGTCTGGTCAACACCCACTGCTGCCAGAGTGGGTGCCTGAGGAGGAAGCAGCAAGAGTGAGAGGAGCAGTCCCTGAGGAGTAAAGGAAGAGGTTGAGATGAGGATTTGGAGGCTTGGGGCTTAAGCCCCACCCTGCTTAAATAGTTTCTTAACAAAAAGGCAAACCATATTATGGCAGGAGGGTTCTGGAGTAGTGCAGTTCCCTGCTTTTGGTACTAGTGCTACCAGGACTCAGTATCCATAACAGGCCCCCAGAAATGTGGATACAGCGCACTGTTGACACCCGGGGCCAACAGTACCCTGCGGGGTAGGGCCACAGGCTCTGAGGGTGCCTTCAGGAAATTAAACCGGTAAGGAGAAGTATGCTGGGTACAGTCGCACCTCCCTGAGCCGCATCCCTGCTCCCTGCAGGTGCCTGAGGGTGCCCCTTGGGGCTGTGAGGAACGTGACAGCCCTCTTGGGGAGTCATATCCATCTTGAGAGAGCAGTGAGGGGACAGCCCCAGCACCAGGGGTCAGTGGGAAGCACAAGTGTTGTGTTTTCTCCCCTGCATTCGGTATCTGGACTTAGACTCCCAAGACAAGATAGTTTAAAGGCACAGGGCAGGTTGTTTTTAATGAAGTGGGCTCTGGCAGGCAAAAGTTAAGGACTTTCCAGGGCATGGCCCTGTGCTGAAGTGCACCTAGCTCTTCTAGGTGGGACCTACCCCCGTGACGGCTGCCGCAGGAATCAGCCCTAATGCTGGCCATGATCTGCAATCAGCCATCAAGTTCCAGTTTTCTTGTGGTGGTAAGATTTTTATTTCGTTTGCTTGCCTAATAGAAGATTTAGTAGGTTTTCTTTCTTGCTTGTCTGCATTTGTAATGGTCTGAAACTTGGTATGTGGATTATCTGTGTCACTTAAATGCATCCCTTCTACTATATAAGCTCCAGCACATATGAACTATGTGCAATATCAAAAAATAATTGCAGAATATCATGATGGTATGCTTAGGCACAAAATAATATTTTCTACTTGCACTTAGCATCTCATTAATCATTTCTGCAGTCATGATGTCTTATTTGTGATGGGTTTGTTGCCTCAGCCTTGTAGTAAATGTTCAGAACTAACATGTATTGTGCTTCTGTATATTCTTTTTTTACACTGCCTGCTATGGTCAGAATCAGAGGGAAACACCATACTTGTATGTGAAACCCTCCTTTGGTCCTATCAGTACACAGCAGCATAGTTGTAGTCTGTCTTTGCGAATTGCAGATTGAACCTACAAAGCACATAAAAATTTAAGGGCAATGTGAGTCATCTATGTTACCTTAACTTGATGGATAGAGACTAACTGGCTGATGAATTAAGAAAAACAAAATGACTTGAACTTACTTATATTTTATCAGAGGGCTGGAATTCACATAAGCAAGGGTTTTAGAAACTGTAAAGTTCTTTTGCATACAGAAAATATGCCATACTAAAACTCATAAATGTGCAAGCTTTTCCACTACAGTAGCCAGCTCAAACTACCCTCTTCAAGGGAAGACTTGAAGAATATTCAGAATATGTGGAAATTAGACAGAACATATCTTAAATTAGTCTAATAAAAGTATAGATAGTCAGAAAACATGGGAAATGCTTGATTTATCCTCTCAGTGTATGGCACTACCAGAAACAAGAATATTTTTTTCTTTTTTCTACAGACATCATGGGAAGAACCTTGAAATGAGACAAGTATCTCTGTCAGTGACAGAACATAGCAGACAGATAGTAGAGGCCAGAAACTCATGAACTGAGATGGTCTTTAACAGTCAAGTTAAAAAAAATAGGGAAATATTCCTCGTCAAATATGGGCAACAATTGTTGTCAGCATGTTCACTGACACTGTGTATCATTAATCATTAGAATCGAGCATTTCCTAATTTTTAGGTAGTGTTGCTGATTTGTCTTAGTTAATGATGTAGGAAACTAGTTTTTTAAGTCTCATGACACATGGAATTTAAATGCTTGCATACCTACACATTGAATTTAAATGCTTGCATAAGCATCCCAGAGCATTTCTGGCACTTAACATTATAGTGGCTGTTTTTCTGACAGATACATGCTGTGAAGCATGACTATTCTTTTCCTTCATTTCCCCAAAGATATTGATATGTATGTGCAGAGAAGTGGAATTCCAACTGGGGTCTCCAATGGAAAAAATAACATATTAAAAAACAATCTGAGCACTTAAGAACTTTATCAACTCAAGAAACTGGAATTACTGTGGAAATCTCAGTGCTGTGTCTGTTTTCTATTAATACCAAGAAGTCATATTCATGGATTAATATCATACTATGTTAGAGACCAAACACACATAGAACAGAAAAACCTTTGCCTCAATTTGTAAAATTAGCATAAAGCAAGAAGTAAAACAGCAAAACAGGAAGATTAGGGAAACCAAGAAAATATTGGATAGTCCTCTGTGGAATCTGTTCACTGTGGGTACAGAAGGAAGAATGGCATTCTGATATCTATAAATTCAGGATAAATCAACAGAAATTATCAAAATACGCCTGTTCGCTTTATAACCTGGAGGAAACTTCAGACTGATTTTGCAATTAGTCAAACATCATGTTTGCAATATACAGAGGCTGTGTGAAGGGATTTAGTTTGCCTTTTTTCCCCCAAAATTTGCTATTACTTAATTAATCCTTAGAAATCCTTTGCTTGTTTAGAATAAACACAAGGAGAAATGGGAGAATGTTCCGTTCTCAGTTTTTTAAGTAACGATATGGGCATGTCAGTGAAGCATTATCCCTTTTGTAAATACATAAAAGTGAGATGTATTTGTTTGTTTGTTTGCCCATATCAATTGTCTCCAGGTGTTTGGTGTTACTCTGTGCTTTTCAAGAGGGCAGGAAGGGGAGGATGTTCCTAAATAATATGTTGCCTTGACTTCATAAGGCTTGTTTTGTCTGGCAAATGAATTATGTAAACCTTCTCCACCCGAAACTGTTTCAAGTCAATTAATTGTTGTAATTACTTAAGATTTCTTTTTAATGAATATGACTCTCCAGGGATTTGATGATATCCTGTCATCTGTAGGCCTGATAAATGAAATGTGATTTGTGGCTTGCTGCAAACTGAACCCTTGTACTTGAACAATGTCTCTCTTTCCTATGTGCTCATTAAACGGAAGAAATGCCCTTGATGGAAATAGGAACATTTGCTTTAGTTGGTCCCCAGTAAGAATGGCTAGCATAGGCAGATAAGTTTTGGCTATTACTCCTTTTGTTCCCTCTTCCTTTAAATGCAGGCCTTGTTAACACATAGACAAATACTAAGACCAAGCACATGACCTCAGTGAGGCTACCTATTGTAATTGAGAACTAGCTGAGTTGTCCATCTCTCTTCTCCATTAGGTGCACTGAAATGTGAAAGATTAGCAGTCAGTCAGAGGGGAAGGAAACTGATGCTGTATGATGGTTTTCTTATGTTACCTTTTGTATGACTTTCTTTGCCCTGCCAAGATTTTTTAATCAGAAAAGCCAAATCTGACAAGCAAGGCACCCTCCCTTTGTTTTTGTGCAATACCTGGTTTCCAGTGTGCAATATGTAGATTCCAGCACTTCTCAAGAAAAAAAGAGCTGCCCAGTGCTGCAGATGAAGATAAGCAATCCGAGACAGCATGACAAAGAACCATGAAGTCTGCACTGAGTTCCTGCAGTGACCACTTATATATGTATCCATTAGCCTATTTTCCCCTACACTGCCATGTACATAATATAGCCAAATCTCCAATATTAGGAAAGTATAAAGCAGATGGGGTGTCCTGATTTAAATTCCATTGGTAAAATGAGGATTACTGCTTTTATTGCAAGACCTTTCCTGAATATCACGTGGGTATATTAAACATCATAAAATACATAGGAAAACGTAGTGGCTTGGTTATAGTTTGGAATGCAAGGACAATGAATTATTGTGTATCAAGCAAAGATCACTTTGACCTTTTTCCAGTCAAGAAAGGGTGCCTCATATATGCATACCTGTCTAAATCTGGCAGTCATGAGAGTGTAAGTGTACAGAAGAGACAGCATCCCTGATAATGGAAATGAATTAGCAAACAGAAGAAACTGTTACATCTATTAGTGGTCTAGGAAAAACAAGCTGGAGTGAAGGGTAGAAAGGTGAAAACTGTGAAGAAAGAGTGACAAAGAAGCAACAGACCAATG
Organism: Nestor notabilis; assembly: GCF_000696875.1. Lineage (NCBI taxonomy): Eukaryota > Metazoa > Chordata > Aves > Psittaciformes > Psittacidae > Nestor > Nestor notabilis. The sequence goes on along the minus strand of NW_009923071.1, from coordinate 37,928 downwards.
TCTGGAAGGAAGAATCACGGAAAATGCGAAAACACTGAATTTTCATAGAAAGGGATTTTGCACTTTGGGGTTCAAAATCCAGGAACGGTTGTAGTGACAAAAATACACCAAACCCTAAATCTTTCCTAAATTCAAACCCACTTCTTTATGCTGGCATAAAAGATACTGTCTGACTCTTTCTCTTCCCCCCAGCCTGTCCTTTTTCTTTCTGGGTTAGCAGGACCTATAGCCATGGATACAGATGTACAATAAAGTGCAAGCAACTATTTTTCCTCGCTTGATGGGCCCACATGAAGAAGTGGTATGTGGAAGTATTATGGCACTGATTGTCTTTGGTGCAGTAATTGGATAGAAGACATTCAGATCACCTTTGATTAGATGAACTTCTGAAACTACTGAGATTTATCAGTGCACAGATCTTATTCTCAGAGGGCTCAAGAGAAAGTGTCCCATTAACTTAATGAATCAGGCCGCAAGAGAACAACTGCTCTTGGAGTCAGAATGAGAGATTTCCCATCAGTGGCACAAATTCTGACAATAAAGGCAACAGGATTCCTCTAGTGAAATGAGATTAGAATATGTCTCCCCTGATTTTCAGTACTTAAATGATTGACTATCATGTAATAGGCTAATTATTAGATTTCTCTTCAATTTTTGTGTTGCAGGAAGATAGGAAAGTTTTCTTTCTCTACCTAGATTGTGTGTTAGTTGTGGCAGTGTTTCATCAAAGCCATTGCATAGTCTTGACCTTTGAAAGATGGCATGGTGCATTCATCTTTCCCAACCTCATCTGCCTTCAGCAAGGTGTCCCCAGCTCTGAAACTTCTGGCAATTTGACAAAGGCATCTCCCTACATGTCAGTTCTTGTTATCCACTCTGTCTTCTTCACATATGACACACATGTCAGCTCTCATTTTTTTTCACTGCTTTCTTTCTTTGCCCCTTCACAGGTGGGAGATTCCACATTCTCTTTTTTGAGCCGTTTCCAGGGTGGTCCTTATTTTTCCTGCAATACCTTTGTGGACTTCCTTGACAACTTAAAAGATCCTTTTTGTCACTGATGGTCTGTGGTTCTTCACAAAGAAAAATAGCTTTTTAGAGGCCTCATTAACTATCCTCAGTAAACTATTTCCTTGCCTTCTTTACAAATGATACTCTTCCAGCTACTGTAGATAAGTTGTTACTGAATGTTTTTGACATAATGTATATGGAAGTTCCTCACCTCAGAATGCTTGTTTAGTAACAGTAACAAATGCTTTAATAGCCTCTTTATCTCTTTTAAAAACATTTCAAGTACTGTTTGTTTCATCATTATAAAATCATGTCATTGCTAGATACTAACATCGTAGTTTTACAGATGGCAAAACTAGCACCTACCTCCTACATGCTAGAGCTTAGGCTGTTTCACTGCAGTATTCTAAGTAGTAATATTTGTGATGGGGCATTGACAAGAAGGCGTTGATCACTGCCTCTCTTTTCATCTAGAAGTGAAACAGCAGGAAGCAGAGATTATAGAAACATGTTCTTGTCAGTCTGTCCTTCAAAAAGGCAGGGAGCCTCTGACTGTGCCCCTGGTAGCTCCTCAGTGGTCTTGAAAGTTGGTTGCAGGGAAAACAACTGAAAGAGTTAACTTACAAGAAATAACTGTTGTCAGGTAAGTGGTCCTGAAGGCTGAAAAAAAAAAAAATAATATTCCTGACACTGTTACTTTCTTACTTAAATTTAGATGTTTGGACACTTACAGTAAAGAGTTCAGTAAGAGCTGAGACAGTGGGCAGGTACTGTACAAATTGCGTATGATGGCTTCATATGCTTAATTACTTATCTGAGGTGGTGAAATTAAGACAGAAACATAGCAATTTAGATAGCTTTTAAGCCTTGTTTCCCCTTTCATATGTGGCTTTTCACACTACTTTACCTTTATAAAGGTAATTTATTAGTGTGATGTCAAAATGACATCATAGAAGCAGATACTTACAATAAATGTAGGTTTTGAAAATACTAAGTTGGTCTGATCTAATCTAACCAGGTTTTATTAAAATAAATCCATTTTGGTTAATTTTGAGGTTTTTTTAAAATCCAAGTTTTATTTCTACAATCACTAGTATAAATAGTTAGACCAAATAAAGACATTCCATTGCTGCGGTGTCTTCCTGTATAAGAGCAGACTACGTTGGAACACATACTAATAAAACTGTCTTTTCTGAATATTTTGGAATTTTTCTTACAAATTTAGTAATTGTTTTGTTTGTTTGTTTCTGATCTGTTGCTAGCACAAAGCAGAGTTTTCCTTTTAATGCAGTCCAGAGATGATTAAGTTAGTGACTTTTGCCAAATCAAATCCACTACTTTGTTTTTACATAAATTTTATAGGAATAATTTGTGTTCTTAAAGTTGGGAAGGTTTTTCAATAATTGACTACACGGTAAACAAGAGATGTCCAAAACTGTAGCAGTAATTTATATCACAATATTCTTACTGTTTTCTCCCACAAAAATGAGTTGCCAAGCAGACAATGCTGTCACAGTGAATTAGAGCATGGTTCAAACGGAAAATGCAAAAGAATGTAAAACCTAAACTTAAAAGAAAGTTAAATTACATTAGCAAAGAAGAGGTATAAGAAGTCTTTAAAATGCTCTCTCCATATCAGACGGTTTCCAGTAACAAAATAAAAGTTGTAATATTTTATTTTTATAAGTAGAATGCATGTTTTCCAAAATTGCCTATAGGCACAGTAAACTCTTTAAACTGTATGTCTTAATAATAAAAACATGAAGAACCTCCCATTTACATTTGACACGCTATTCCCCATTATTTATGTATGTTGAGTGTATGTATGTTGTGTTTCAATGCTTACTTCAGAGAGGTGATGTGGGCATTTATTAAAATATGTTTTATCAGGTTTTCACAGTTCTTAAATGAAAAGCATTTATGCATGTATCTAGTGCATGTGTATGTATACATACACATATATTTGCAAACTATTATGTGAATGTATTATTCTGGCTGTTCTAAACCTTTCTTCACTCTTTGCTCCTCTGCATCAAAATCTTATTTTAAAAATCATTGGTACTAAAAGTGTGAAATACAGTCAGTTATTTGAATATCTATAAATCAGCCACCTGTGATACACACTCTAACAAGGAAAAAGGAATCGAGTTTGCCAGTAAATGCTACTTTGACAAATCCAATTTTAAATATAATGTATTGCTAATGGTGTGTTGTAACAACTTTCATGACTCTAAAAGGGCAAAGAAGTTATTTCTATCTTTACTAATTGCACTGTGTGTGATGACTTAGTATGGCTTGAATTTAGATTTTCACTTCTGTGCTAATTACATTCATCTCAAGGAAGCTCATTCTCTGCTTTTGGAGATGTTAACTGCTTTGCACACTACTGTAATCAGCAAACAAGAAAAAGCCATGCAAACTAATACATTCTAAACAGCCAGACCACTTGAGGGGACAAAGGACAATGCTATTTTCTCAGCTAGTGTTGTAACCTTCACAGGAATTTCTCTGGAAGTAGGTTTTAAGGAAAAGCATGGCAGAGATCTTTAGGAGCATGTGTGCTTCTAAACAGGTCTTTGCTTGCAATTTTGATCTCTCTCTCTTTTTTTATTATTTGTCATTTGCAGAATCTCAGGATTTTGTTAAGGACAGCCAAGTAGGTGGTTTGTAATTATTAAATATACCACCTTGATAGTACACTCTGGAGAATAGACATGCACATCAAGATAACAGTCAGAGTAATACAGGAGATGCACCCTCATGTTGACCCACCCAACTCACTGCACCAGGAGTATCTTTTCAAAAGATGTGACTAAGTAAAAGACAGCCAATAGCAGTGGAGAAATACTGACAGACATAGCTATTAAAATATATAGAAAACAAGTATAGAGCTGGGATGGAAGTTAATACAAACATAATCCCCCCATGCACACACACGTGCACCCAGTTTGGAATTCATGAAGCAGGAGGGAAGTAGAATACAGTAATGCAGCATTATACATACCTTCATGTGGAAAGTTTCCCCCAAAATGTGAGAAAGACACTGTCATAGTACCTGTCCTAGTAGAGAGGATGTGTGCAGCAATTGCAAAATATATACATGAGCTTTAATTAGTGAAATACAATCTCCAAGTGATCAAAAAGTATAGGATAAAAGTTTCCTCAGAAGCAAAGTAGAAAGAAGTTGAATACTGTAATTGATTTCTATGGATGAATCTCCTTAACCTTTAGTTAGCGTGTATCTACACATAGCAATTACATTTCATCTCTGGATGTTCCTAGTCTGTAAGTCATGAATTTGTTTTGAGTATGGGCATAGCTGAAGAACAACAGCAGGCACATCTAGCTGACATTAGAACACACATTCCTGTTGGGTTTCTTTTAGTGAAAGCAAATTCTTCAGGAATTTATTTGTATCAATCAACTTCATTTTGCAATGAAGCTTATCTTTATATGCACCCAGATTAAATGTAAGAAGTACAAAGTCAAATAGAGGAAAATCAAATAAAATTATGTCACAAAATATAAAATGCAATGAAAAAAAATGTTTCCTTCAGTTTTGCTTTCAATCAATATGAGTACGTTGTCTCTGTACAATTCTCACTTACACGTCAACCTTTTCTGAAGGCAGAGGGAAGAGGGAGCAGGATACAAAAAAGAAAAGCATTTTATACCATTGGACGTTTTTTAAGCTTGATAAATAATTTAAAGGGCGATGTTACTGAAGTTCTGTAGAGTCTTGCTTGGCATAGTTGGATTGACCAGATGAATTATTTTCTTAAAGTGTGCGTTATTGTTTTATGATCTGCAACAGTACGTCATAGATCATAATCAGATGTACAAAAAATAAAAAAAAATTACCAGTAGGGTTACATAAAGAAATTTGCTTACCCTGATTTAAAGCACATTTAGTGCTTCCCCAAAGAAACCTAGCAAAGGTGAGTGTTTGGGAAGGGAAGCTTGAATGTATTTGTGCCTGGCAAAATAAGTCATGCAGGAAAATGTAGATAGATATTGGTGAAATATTTGTATGGAGAAATCATGATTGAAACAACTACACAGTCAAGGTAAACTGGTTTTAAGCAGTCTAATTTCATGAAAGGCTGATTCCAGAGAACTGGCAAGGAGCAAGAATATATGATAATAACACAGCCAACAGTGTTGGAAGAGAGCTCCTAAAATAATTAAAATGTTCTAAAATGCATACAGCTTAGAATAATAATAACAACAACTTTTCAGGTATATTTTATTAACTTTTTAGGTTACAGGGCGGTGGGAATTTAAGTCATGTTTTCAGGGGGTTGTTTGTAATGACAAAGAAACTTTAAAGAAAACCTATTGAATGAAAGCTCAGATTTTTACTAAATCTATGTAGCAATAGAAGCTTGCTAAGATGTTATTAAATATCATGGTAATCCAACACTTTTATAAAACATACATGGCACACAAACATGTGAATGTCTTTGTGTTGCATACAGGAAAAAGAAAGGGCATTTTGTGATTTTTCTTCATGTAGCAAACACAGGAATTTTTTAGTTCTACCAGGCTTTGGCAGGTATTAAATCTTCAAGAGAGAAGTAGATAGTTCCTGTGCTATGGTCTTTGTATATGGAAAACATATACAAGAAGCAGAAAGGTGACATTTAACTCTACAGTATTAAATCCTATAACAGAAAAAAATAGAGGTGGAGAGAAAGCTGGACAGATGCATTACTTACACACGCTTCTTAAGAATTCCCTTGTTCTCCGGAGTTCTTTCTCATCACTATAAGCTCTCTGCTAGCTGTGAAACCATAAGCATATGAAAGCTTGTCATGCAGGTGTATTTTTGTATACCTGCCACACTGTGAACTCACCATGTCTCTGGCCCTGAGGAGAAGTTCTCTTTCCTTGCAGCAAGATTATGTTTTAAAAAGCTGACTTTTAAACCTCTTACTGAATTTTTTAATGGATTAAATTCATCATGTCACCAGCTGCTGTGCAGCTAATAGAGCCATAAAACACTGTATTAAAGGATTACCCATGCAAAATTTCCTCTTGTGCTAATGTGAATTTTAATACTTTTAACATTTAGTTGAGATGGGAATGTCCAAGAACAGCTTGTTCAATAGGTTGTTCTATAAAATTAAGTTCCTCAGCTCATCACAAATGCCAGGACTCCATTAAGTTAAAATTTTACAGAGAGGCTAAGATGATTCACTGTATATAGCATTCACAGGGAGGAAGGCAACATCTGCTTCTCCATTAATGCTATAAACCAAGGAAGTAAAACACATAAGAGCATCATAACTGCAGGGGAACTGGGCTGAACAGCTGAGAGTACTCGCTCCAAGTTAGTTGGAGGTCAGTTTATGCCATTAGGTACTTGAGGTATAAAGGCAGAGGGAACGCAAAATCCCACTCCTTGAAGCAGGGTGACTACTGTAGGCCTTGAATCTAGTCTCACATTAATGTAAAGTCAGGAGGAATTTAGTGAAAGCAAATTATTGAACTTTGGTAGGAGGTATAGGGAAAAGAAGGGATAGCCGTGCTTTCAAAACAGGGAGTGAGACCTTTAGTTTTATATTTATCTATAAACAGTAATTAACAAGGCAGCATTTATGTTCCTGAAATCATGAAGTGACTGCAAAGTAAGATATTAAATTTGCTGCAGGTTGAATTTCTTTCATCTGACAGCAAGAAAACGGTCTTCTAGTGGCTATTTCTCTGGTGTGGCTATAGGTTTAGAAGTGGCACGCCTTTGCTAGCTTTTAACTCCCATCTTCTGCAGAATGAAATAGCTCAAAGGGGTGCTAGAGGTGTTAGGAAGAGCCTCACCAAGCCTCTCCCCTGCTATCTCACCCATAAGGATCACTCATGGAAACTACCATTAGTAACTAGATGCAATCCTTGTTTACTGCTGCAACGAATACATAATTAAGCACTTGGACCTTGCTCAGACCTTTTTTTCCTGCCGTGGGCAACAGGATAAGCTTGAAGGAAGGGTGAAGAGCAGGCAAAAAATGGCACTCCCAGTCCATCAACATCTGCACTGAGCATCATTCTTGATAGTGAAATGTTTGGGTAGATAAGACTGTAAAGAATAGGGGAGACTAAGGTTTCTTTTGACCCTAATGTCTCTTGGAAAAGAAGAATGATCAGTAGTGCAGGCAAAGAATTCTATGGTTTCAAATCGGTGTGTAAAAACTGGTTTCTCCTTATGGCAGTTCATCTGAGCACTGATCATCCCAGTACCAGCTAACGCACAACAGCACAAAATCACGTACTTTACCCTGCTGGCAGTGCCTTCATCATGCAAAGAGTGCAGAGAGTGCTGTCAGATAAGAAACCACCAGTTCCAGGGACAGCCAGAGTGCTTCTTCAATCCCACGCTGAGTATGTGGGAAAGGAGGAAACCCCTGCTGACACTAGCTCAGATGCCTTGCACTCTGGAAGAGAAGCAGCTGGCTGGCTTTATCCCTCACTGATCCCAAAATGACCAAAGCTACTGACAGCAACTTCCTCCTTAGGAGCCTGTGCAGCTGTTTACCTTTGATCATTTCTCCAGGGGGGCAATTTAGTTGATCAGAAGCCTGATCAACAGGCAGATGAGGACAGTAGGTACAGACTATGGATTTTAGGTTACATATATAAATACTTTAAAAATCCACCTATAAGCAGTTGGCTGCATTTTAAAATAACTATTTCCAAATAAGGAAGACTTTCCATATAGCATGTATTTCATACTGATAAATTTTTTTGCAAAATTTTGTAGTAGTAGCACTACTACTAGTAGTAGCAGCACTAGTAGTAAAGGTTTCTGATGCTCACTTTGGAATAAAAAAGGACAGTTATTTAAAATCCAACACGAGAGTAGTGAGAAAGTTTTAATAGGAATATGCTTGAGCTGCTGTTCCTTACCCCAACTGAATTTTCTCCACAGCTCCATATTTTGTTCTCCATGTGTATTACTGTTCTGAGAGCCTGTCATTTCTTATCAGAATGAGAAAGGCTAAAGAGATAATATTTCAATAACATACTGGCCTGATCATAAAATAACTCAATGGAAATGTGTAACTGCCTCAGGCAGCACAGCAGGATAGTCAGCAGTCAGATGATTTCTATTCTGGGTTTCTTTTTTTATGGTTACATTTTCTGTTATATCAGACATACCCTCAAGTCTTAGTTATGCTTTTATTCAAAAGGAGAACCGCAGTATAAAGACCTACAAAACTTATTATGATATATTACTGTAAAGAAATAAAAGTTGGTGCCACAGCAGCATATTGATAAGGACAGGCCTGCCACATTAATTGACCTTTTTTCATCTCAACCACTAGGGCTGAGGCCTAAGCATCTCAGTTGCTTAGCAACAGGGTCACTGCTTTCAGGCCTTAAACGCACCAAAAAAAATAGTTAAGAAAATATCAGAAGATGTGATCTTATGAAGGCAGCAGATGTTTGGCAGAAGAAAGTATTCTTTTTTATCTTTTTTGTCCTGTGCTGTTGATCATAATGCATAGAGGGGCAAAAAGGAAACCAGGGTCTGAAGTTTTACTGATCTAAGCAGACCAGCAAAACAGTACTAAAACCACAGGCACATGTTCCTGCTTGACACCAGTCCTGATGAGATGCTTTTGATTTTTAAACCATACAGAGATGTTTACAAATAATTCAATAATTCATATGATTCTTCCTTATACATAAACTGCATGCATACATGCAAAATACTAAGTGACCCTGGATAACATACATACATTTTTAGGACAGCAGGGTGCAGCAGAAAAGTAAAGAGGGTTCCTATTGTCTAGATCCTTTTTCAACATTCTACCATAAACATTAGTGCTCACTGCTATGTTTAATGACAAGGCTTGAGGCAACACAACATCTCCTAAAGGTCAGCTCAGAGAGAAGTTTGTTTCTTCCCTCCTCAGCATGAAATACAGGAAAAAGTCAACACTTCTTTAAAACTTTAATAAAGGCCATGGAACAAGACTCCTTCTCTGCCTGAAATCAAAATCCTTGTATATGAGAGGAGCCAAATGTTTGCTGCAGGTTTCTCCTGGAGAGGAATCCTAGTGCTGGAGTCATGAAATCCGTGTTTTACTCTGAAATAATCAGCGACAAAAATGATAAATAGCCTCGTGAATTCCACTGTGTCTTAACACTAATGTTTTCCTAGCTTAAATGCAAGTTAAGGGAGGCTCCTATTTTATCAGTGTTCATATAAATAACTTCATGGTTCTCAGTGAACAAAGTATTTAATGTTAAACTAAAATCAGTATTTCCCTCTCCCAAAAATCATTTATGGTTAAATTTAATGTTAAATGTGGGGCACGATAAAGAGAGGGTTTGGATTTTCTTTATTTACAGTGTAACTTCAAATAGTTGTCTAGACCTTCACTGCTGCATTTTAGTCTTCTTTCACTCTTACTACTTGGCAACAGGAGTATTTGTATTGAAGTTCTTCACAGAATCATAGAATCATTAAGGTTGGAAGGGTCCTCTGGAGATCGTCTAGTCCAAGCCTCTTGAATAAGATTTTCTCACGTTGCCTCTTCTTGAGATTGAACAGTCCCAGCTCTCCCAGCCTTCCTCATATGACAAATGCTCTAACTCCTTAATCATTCTAGTGAGCCTACACTGGACTTGCTTCAGTGTTTCTTATACTAAGAAGTCCAGAACTGCACCCAACACACCAAATGTGTGCAACCAGGGCTGAGCAGAGAACAAGAATCACATCCATCAACCTACGAATGACCAGCCTTCAGCTGGATTTTGTACCATTGGTTCCAATCCTTCAAGCCTTGCATTTCATCCAGTTATGGGCCTACCTCTCTATTTACTCATCTAACTTGTACTTCAGCAATTTGTCTATGTTTTTATGGGAGATGGGGTCAAAAGCTTTACTAAATCCAAACATCAGCACCAAGCTAGTCATCTCATCATAAAAAGCAATCAGGTTGGTGAAGTATGATTTTATCTTCATAAGTGCATGCTTCTTTTCCTCTGTATTTTCAGAAATGGTTTGCAGGAGGATTTGCTCCTTCACCTTCCCAGGGACTGAGGTGAGGCTGACCAGCCCAGTGGGTGCAGCCCATCAGATCCCATGGATTTGCATATACTCATTTTTTAAAATGTTACTTAACCCAGTCCTCTTCCATTGAAGGTAAGTCTTCCTTGCTTTGGCACTTTTCTACTGGTCTGAGGAACCTGGGATTCCTTAAGGCCAGTCTTACCAGTAAAGACCAAGGTGAAGAAGGCATTGAGTACCTTGGCCTATTCACTGTTCTTTGTCACCAGATTAACTGTCCCATTCATCAGAAGGCTAGAATTTTCCCTAGTCTCTTTTTTTTTTGCTGGTGACGTGCTAGCAGAAGATCTTCTTGTTTACCTTCACATCCCTCACCAGTTTCGGTTTGACGGGCTTCGGCTTTTCTTACATGATCTTTGCATATTCAGACAGTGTCCATATATGACTCCTGGTTCACCTGCCCCTACTTCTGCCTCTGCACACTTCTTTTTTATGCTTGAATTTTGTCAGGAGCTCTTTGTTTCATCTGTGCAGGCCTCCTGACACCTTTCCTTCATTTCCTGCTCACTGAGATATATTATTCTTGAATTTGGAGAAGGTGATCTCTGAAAATCAACCAACTCTCCTGGATCCATCTTCTCTCCAGCGCCACTTCCTATGGAGTTTTTCCATCCAGATCCCTGAAGAGGTCAATGTCTGCTTTCCTGAAAGCCAGGGTTGTAATCCTACTTTTAGCCTTTCGTGATCCTCATCTTTTTGCCTTGTTTTTCCCTTTTTCCCAATCAACAGTGTTTTAATGTGAGGAAGAAGAGACAACATCTTGATTTATAGCTGGAAACTGCAGAAGTGTTGCTGTCATTGTGAATTGCTGGAATGTGAGAGGATTTTAAAAACGCGTTCTGGGCAGTAATGCTCTGGCAAGCTCTCACCATATTAATATATATACAATGCCCTTTCTTTCACATCAGTTGTGTTTCTAACAATATGACCAAAATATCCACATTCTTGTCTGGATCAGCAAATAAAATGGACATCTCTGTATTGCTTTCTTATCTTAATACCTAAGTGGGGGATTTGAATGCCCTATTTTGGTACTCACACTTGTGTACTAATTTCCAAAATAGAGTTATCACTGATTAGGCAAAACTGCATCACATAGGGACTGTACAGGACTTAGTGATCAAGCATTAGTTTTTCCCTATGATAAAAAAAGTTGAAGCATGTTGTCTACACAATGCATTTAATGAAGAAAATACATTTAACCAGGAAATCAGAAACTGTGATAATGGATGTCATAGACATTACTAATAGTCTTCTGAAATCAGCTCCGCTTGTATAAAAATTTAAATGTTTGCACTCACTGTGTCTAGAGATGCCTATGGTTTGATAATATCTAGCAGTTGTATTCAGGGAACTTAGGGATTTGTGCAGTTGTTGTTTGATCTTACTGTTGATTTTAAGTAAGATCAGCAGGATGTTTGACATGAACAAAAGATCAGCCTCAGTAGAATTCCTTTTGGTTAACTGAGTTTAGCCTTCTGATATCTTCTTGAACATCACAGTGTTAATCATCTGTAACAGGTAAATGGGCATGTCAGGATCTGTCTTCACACCAAGATAGGATATTAAATATCTATTAGCCTTAAAAGTTAACTGATTTTGGCATTTGTTAATACAAAAGGCAGACAAATATTTTTTGTGAATTCAAAACTCTTCTATTTTATAAAACTTAAAAGTTTTGTGAAAGTGTGACTCAATGGCAATGGTATGAAAGTAATGCAGCTAGGTGGGTAGAAGTGTTAGCAAATGTAGTTATGCAACAGGCAGAGCCTTCCTTCTGCTTCTTTCCTGTAGGTGTCCTCCATATAAATTCTCAGCAAAACCACTTTTACTAACATAAGTAGCTTAAGTATACACCACTCAGCAAAACGTGGCTTCTAATACAAACACCAAGTACGTTCTGGCTTAGAGAAAGACCAGTGGCAAACTAAGACATAAATATGTCAAAACATACATGACTCTGCCTTTAAATGGTGATTAATGATACCATGAACTATAGCTATGCTAAACCCAGATTTCAGTTCCAGAAGCTTCCAGAGCAGCATGTTTCCTTTTCATCTCAGTGGTGAGCTCCATAGGGGTTCTGCAAATTATTTGGCTTTGCAGATGTTAGTTTACCATTATAGTGAAGTTCAAGTCTGAGAAGTCATGAAGTATCACAGGCAAGCATCCTTAGGTATATCTTCACTTTTTCTACTGAGATAAACCTATTTTTTGTGTTCACAGGTGCTGACTGATCTTTACAAAAGTAGTTTTCAGTTGACCTCTCAGAGGAGTGGTACATTTTAATGCCCTCTCATCCTGAAGAAAGAGGATAAAATATATTCCCAGTCTGGATACCGATACACGCAAGCAGAATTTTGTTACTAATGACATGTTAGAAACTCGCATGATTTTATAAAGAAGGAAAGGTACATACTGTTTTTCCCATTCATAAGGAGGAATTGCACCATGCCTCCTGCATATCATCTATTGCAAAAAGTCTCACAGAAACCCCTTCAAAGGATTTATTTCTCTTAAATCAGTCCTTGGTTTTGATCATTACCCAGGGATTGTTCCAGGATTCTGCAGTACGAATTACAGATTTCTGCTTACTGGAAGAACTAAATATGAGAATTAATTAAAAATATTTATTTTAGCCAACGTTCATCTTTTATATGTTCCGTTTCTTAGGACTGTTGTGGAAATAGTTTTCATGGACATATACAGCATAGTGCAGAGCATACGGAAATTCTACAAACACATTTGTAAAAGCAATAAAATATATGCCATCAGGCTACATTAGCATTTAAAAAATAATATGCAACAAAACAACTGAAAAATTATAGAATGTACAAGCTAAGATTCACTAAGAATTGATGGTAAAACCTTTAACTATGGAATTTGATCTTGCAGTTTTTGTCTTTGCACTTACTATTATTCTTCTGTGATTTTCTATTTTAAGAAAAGACATAGCAGTAAGAAAAAGGAAAATAGCTCACAAATTTCAGGGTTCTTTGAATTCTGTATGCATGAGTCCTTATGTTGATATTATTGGACCAGGCACAACCACACCCCAACCAAGGCCACTGAAGATAAGCTGTGAAATTTAAAAAAATACCTGTGATGACAGCAACATTTTAGAGGAACTTTTAATTTTAATGAATACTAAACTACTGAGGTACAACAGAGCAGTGGATCCTTTCTCCAACAGTTAAAAAGCACAGCAAAAAAAGAAAATACTGCACAAACTGTGCTGTCCAAAACCTGATTTTCTTAAGTATTCACTCATTAGCTAAATGAAAGCCATTTGCTCTAGAACAAAATCTCTACTGCTTTTCCATATCATGCCAAATACCACCCTTTTAAATTCTGACTTTTTAGTAATACACTTGATTAGCCCAACTAAATGACTGCTTATGAGGAATGGAACATTATGAAAACCAAATTATAGCAGCACCGAAGCTAACCGCTCTACAGCTCTCTGCAAATTCTGTTAGTCTTCAAGTCTTTCAGGAAGAGACAGGTGTAGAAAGGTTCCTCATGACTGATTCTGGATTTTCTATACAGTTTGGAAAACTGGTGAGCTGAAGTTGGGTAAGTTCCAGCCAGTCTCCCTTGCCTTGATTTCTGGAACTTGAGGAATAACTGATATCTGCCCCAGTGGTCCTAGACCTGCAGGACTGGAACAGAAATTCTTGAAAAGGTAAACAATGATAGCCTGTGATCAGTAGAACTCTACAAGAGGACCAGTTGAACAGAGTTATGCTATTGTTGTCACAAGCCAGTAATTCTGACACATGGGGAGGAGTCTTAGTTACATTTGAAACATCAGCTTAGCAAAATCAACAAGTTCTCAAAAGTTCCAGAAAAGATCCAAGTCAGAAGTAAATTTTCTGATGAAAACCACAGTAAGTAAAGAAATGTTGGACTCCTGGTCTAAAGGGCAGTAACTACCTGCCACAACATTGGGTTCATTCTG